>NW_026592710.1:710843-722741 GCF_907164565.1 Psammomys obesus | reverse complement strand
CCCAGCATTCCACCAGCCCTCCCCCAGCATCCCACCAGCCCTCCCCCAGCATCCCCCAGCCCTCCCCCCAGCATCCCACCAGCCCTCCCCCAGCATCCCCCCAGCCCTCCCCCCAGCATCCCACAAACTCTCCCCCATGAAATTCACCTTATTTAGTGGAGGTTTTCCCACATGTTACCTGGAGTACAGGTTCACTGGCTTGTGTGCCGCAGGCCTAACTGGCTTCAGAAATATCTGGACCTGGGGCTTTTCTTTCTATCCAGTGGACCTGGTGTCCCTCTGAACAATCTGCTTCCTGGTCTGACTCCAGTCTTGCCAGCCCAGGAAGTGACCCTGTGGACCCAGAAATATGGCTCTGGAGTGACAAAGCCATATATTCCCTCTCTGTGGGTGACCAGGGTATGCAGTAGGGAAGAAGGTCCCTACAGGAGCCAGAGAAGGGTAGGAACATTAGGCCATCAGACAAAACTGCTGTGCCCACGCAGAGTCCCAGAGCAGGCATAACCGTGGCAGCTGAGGAAGGTCTGGTCCACACTGACTTCTAGGGGCAGTTCTGGAGAGCCATGAGGAACGTGCATGAATGTAATGTCGCTTCATTCCAGTTCCAATGAGTACCAGAGTGCCCAAGCCCTCTTGTCCAGAGCCTTCCAGGGCAAGTTTGAGAGGTTTGTGGTCCCCTGCGTGGTTGCCAGTGGCGACATCAAAGACAGGAAAGCATCGGAACCACTGAGCTTCAGGTATGGAGCTCTTGAGACAGGGTAGGGTGTGACCGGCTGTAAACTCACTGCCCCTTCTCTACTACTGGTCAGATCTGAGGTCTGAGGGCACAGGGCCACCTGATCTGGCCTTATTTGTCCTGGTCTCGTCCTGGTCCTAGCCCCCATAATACTCTCTATCTGGAGCTGTGGTGTCCAGCCGTGGCTCCATCCATTGTGGTGATATCCAACAAAGGCAGGACCGTCTTCAACTTCGGTGAGATCGCTGTGGGTAAGTCCTTCTCTACAGGGACAGCCCTACTCCCTAGGGCATATCTTCCACCCTAGGTAGCAGGGCCACTCCGGCTACCATCTGCCTCCTGACTTTGCTGTAGAGAGAGGTTCTCTTTGGGGCCTTGGAGCTATTACCTGACTCTGCTGCATTTCAGGGCATCGGAGCATAAAGAGGATCACCTTCCAGAACATTTCCCCTGAGGACCTCAAAGTATCCTTTCCCCGCTCAGAGCTGGCAGTGGGAGTGAGGGTGAGGCGGAGCCTGAAAATGTTATCATCATCCTTGATAATCCTCAGTTGGAGTTCTCAGTGCTGAACCCCAATGGCCCTTTTGTTCTGATGAACCCCTCCAGGAAGCTGTGCTCTGGCGACAAACAAACGCTGGTGGTCTCCTTCTCACCCCATGAGAGCATACTGGTGAGTGCAGCGCCCCAGCAATGCTGCGGCCCTGGGTTCCCCATTGGCTACTGGCAGACACTACTGGGTTCTCAAGTCCGAATGACCAGCTGGAGCCTGAAAGCAGCCTGTCCTCCTGACCCCAGCTCTTCCCAGCAAGCCTGTGGAGGCAAAGATCCCTAGGCTGCCTCAGCAGCAAGGGCTGTCAGGCAGTTGCTCACGGTGGTGCTCCTGCGTCTTTTCTTTGCTAAAGGGTGTGATCTCCTTAGGCTCAGGAGACATTGGACATCATCACCAAGAGAGGCACTATCACCCTCACCCTCATGGGCACAGGCGTGGCCTCCATGATTACATGCTCCATTGAAGGCAATGTCCTCAACATGGGATATGTGCTTGCCAGAGAGTCTGTATCAACAAACTTTAAGGTGAAGTAAGCCCTTGTCTCGGCCTAATCCCTGGAAAGGGATTAGTTTTCGGCGGCAGTAAACTCCACATTGGGAGGTACCCAGCTGGCTAGGGAACCACTGGAGGCACAGATTGCCTCCTTGGAATGCCAAGAGGCTGTCATTTTCGATGCATTCCTAACAGGGTCCCCAGGGCTTTTCCCTCTAGGAAAGCTGAGCGTGCCCCTCCGTCGCCCCTCAGCCGAAGCGCTGGCCTGCAGGGTGTTCCGTGTCCTCCTCACCAGGCCTTCACTGCTCCTCCGCTTTGCTGCTGGCTTGCTTCTCTGCAGCTCTCTGCAGGTGCCCACAGTGGGCAGACCTGTAAGGAGGGTCCATGCTGTTACCTGGGCTCCCTCGTCTCCACGCGACACGGGCCTGGCTCACCCTGAGCTCCACCCTAGGCTCAGGCCACCTACTTGCCCATGATCTCTGGTAGAGTCCAGAAGCCGAGCACCACACAGGGCGCTTTCCACAGAGGGGATTGAGGGAGGGGATGAGAAGAGATGAGGGTGTGGCTCAGCTGGGAGGAGTTCTGACGAGCAGGCACAGGGCTGGCCACACAGCCGGGCAGGGAAGGAGGCTGCCGGCCAGCCGTGGAAAGTGTGAGATGAGGGACTTAATACCAGCAGTCCCGAGCACTGCTTTTGTGCTTAACTGCTGGTGACAGCACCAAAAGGGGCTGGAAGCATAGCGACACCTAGTCCCCGTGAGGGGTGACCCAGCAGCAGGCAACCTAGGCAGGGCACTGACCATGGGCAGAGGGCAGCTCAGGGCATGCTGGTCAGGCGACATCTTGCTCCTGCAGCTACAGAATGAATCCACACTTCCCATTAAGTTCTGGGTTCGGCTGGAGAGCCTCTCCAAAAAAAGGGCCGAGACCCTGCAGAAGCTGCCGAAGTTCCTTACCTCCTCTGAGCAGAGGACTGAAATTGTCGGTGAGTTAACACCCTGCCAGGAACCACAGGGGCATAGACCGTGCTGGGAAATGAGAGTGTTATTTGTGGTAGAACAGTGCAAGACAGATCATGGAAAGGCTGGGCAAAAAAGGAACACCAAGTGGTATAGCTCAATAGATAGGGCTGGTAGTGTTGACCATAACCTCTGTCCTACCCACAGGCACACAGAACCACAATGGCCAGAGCGTATTCAGTGTTGTGCCTATTGAGGGCCTCATGTTCCCTGGGAAGACTCAAGAATTTACCGTAACCTTCAGTCCAGACCATGAGAGCCTCTACTTCGCTGACCTGCTTCAAGTGGTGCTCTTTGAAAAGGTAGCACTCATAGCTGGGTCCCCACAGACCCCACCCTTTCCTGGGAGGGATCCACATGGGCCGCTTAACTGTACCAGACCCTCCGTGTTAGAGGCTGTCCACAGATCAGCGCCTCTGCTTCTCCTGGCCCTGCCCCTGAGCCAGCCTCAGTTCCCAACTGTGGAGATGCAGGGCCCGATGCTCTGCTTCTTGTCCTCAGAAAATCTCCCACCAGATCCTCCTAAAAGGCGCCGCCCGTGAGCACATGATGTTTGTAGAAGGCGGAGACCCCCTGGATGTTCCTGTGGAGTCCCTGACAGTGATCCCTACCCTTGACCCAGAGCACAGAGAAGGTGAGCCCCCGCCGTGTGACTTCTGGCTCAGGGAAGTGGGAGCCAGGGCTAACTCAGGGAGCAACAAGGGGGCTCTCAACACCCCAAGCCAGCAAACAGGTGAACTGAGGCTCCGTGAAGAAGGCAGACCTCCAAAGCCAGGCAGGGTGATTGCTTTGGAGGGTTCCAGAGCTGCACCCTCCCATCACTCCAGGGCCACATCCTCTAGCTAGCCACTTCTCTGCTACATTCTCCCCCTCCAGAAGCTGAGGAGATAAAACCCATTCTAGTGACCTTGAACTATGTCCAGTTTGACACAGACACGCCAGCCGCACCTGCCACCCGAGAACTACAAGTGGGCTGTATCCGGACCACCCAGCCGTCACTAAGGAAGGTGATCACACCCTAGCTCAAGTCAAATGCTAGAAGCCTCCCTGGCCTGGGCCCCCGTGGCCTTTCCTGGCCTTGCCCCTCACTGGCATTGTGTAGGATTTTTGCACCAGATGTGCTCTGGGGAGCCCTGGTTGAGAGTTGAGGGGTAGGGAAAGCTGGGCACCCTCATTCCTCTTGTCCTCATGCCTGCTGGGGTCCCTGACCTCTAACCTCACAGTACGTGGAGTTCAGCCTGGACAGTGTGCCATTGCTTCAGCACAAGGGCTTCTCCATCGAGCCCTCCAGGGGTTCTGTGGAGCGCGGCCAGACTAAGGCCATCAGCATCTCCTGGGTGCCACCTGACGACTTTGACGTAGGTGCTGGGAGCCCAGGCTGGGTGGGAAGGGATGGCCATAGCAGACCTTTGAGGAGATGCAGGCGGGTGTTGGGAAAGCCTGTCACAGATCCTCTTCCTCCAGCCAGACCATCCACTCATGGTGTCATCCCTGCTGCAGCTCCGGGGAGATATCAAGGAAACCTACAAAGTCATCTTTGTAGCCCATGTGGTGGCTGGGCTCTGAGGCCACAGGAAACTGCAGAGCCTCCTGGACTCTCCTATTCACTCTTGAATCCCTTCCCAGGCTGTGAGCCAGGCCAGCCAACCCTAGGCCTGGGACCTGGCCATCCCCTGCTGGGCAGGTTCAAATGAACAGTCTCAGAGCCAGAGTTCCTCAGCCTTCCAGACATGGCTACTTCCCATTTCCCTGAGAGCATTCTAAGACCCCACAACACTATGAGCACAAATCATCCAACTCACCACACAGCCTGCTCCTAGATGCACCTCCACCCCAGATCCCAAACCTCCCTGCCTCTCCCCAGACCTTGCAGATCCCAGGCGATCAATAAACACACAAGCCTATCAATAAACTCTGAGAGCCAACACGAGTCTGCAGTGTGGCCGCTAAGCACAGAGCTGGGAGGAGTCTGACCCACACCACCTCACCTACCCCAACCCACAGAACAGCATTCTGCCTAGAAAGAACCTCCAGGAGGGCAGGATCTTGCCAGATAACTGGAGGGAGTGCACCCTGACTCAGACACTGGAAGACCCCTCCAAATCTGTAAGGGTAAGAACAGGCAGTGTGGGGTGCTGGGGATGCAGAGCCAGGGTTGAACCTGCTTCAGACCTGGGAAGATGCAGGGAGGAACTAGAGGACAAGAGGTTCCAAAGTCCAGAAGAGGTCCCTTAAGCCTCCAGGGAACCAGATGAGCTCAAGCAAGGGGTGGGACAGCTGCAGAGGGGGCACATCCAGCACCACCCCAGCTTTCGCCCTCTCAAGGATGGCTTGTTGAATGTTTTCTTTCGGAGCCCATCCAGCCTGCCTCCAATCAGTGCAGCATACCTACTTTGTCCCAGTGGGGACAAGCTACCAAGACAGCCTTCTCAGCCTAGGCCTGGCAGGGTGATAGAGATGGTGACACCTTTCTAGGCACTCACCTGAACACTGCTCACACAAGTCCATAGTGCACTCCATACCTTGAAGCCTGATGTGGCCCCATAGCAAGCCTGTGATTGTAAAAGCAGGATTTTGCAGGATTTCTGCTCGGGCCTTGTAGGCAGCAGGCCTAGGCCTTTTGCTTCCCTGACTGGAGCTGACCAGTTATGATGACCTCAAACCCTTGATGCAATTTCAGGCCAGATGGGTGGAGAAGACAGGTCTAGTCAACCGGTCTGGGATTCATGAGGACACGGCTCTAGGGAAAACACTACCTGGGCAGGCCACTTCCTTCTGAACCCAAACCTGGTTATACTGCCCTGTCCTCTGTAAGGGCACAGCCTTCTCGTTTCTAGACTCCAGGCTCTGATCCAGGCCTCAGGCTGCACATTTGACTTCCGTTCTTTCTTCTTATTCTGCTGCTAGCCCACCACATCAAGCATACAAGACAAAGGAGGGAGCTCGACAGGAGCTAAGCTCATCAGCGTGGCAGAAAGGGCCTCTGAGAGGCAAGGCACAGGTCTGGAGTGCATAGGATAGTGGTAGACAGAACCCTAAGGAACTTCTGCCCAGGGAGGGAGAAACCCAAGCTACATGCAATCGCATGCCCAGTGAAGAAAGCACAGCAGAAGGAAGGGTGAGCACACCTCCTATCCTTCCTTAATCAGCCTAGTTTGCTGACCACCTCCTGCAGCTTGACCACTACTATCTAATAGTTCCCTAGAGGTGGCAGGCAGAGCAGCCTGGCCGGGAGGAAGGAAGAATAATAAGATCCTCCAGTGTTGTTTTAATGAGAGAAAATCCCAAATGTTTGATTTTACGAGTATGGACTTGGGAGCTGGATGCTGGTGTGAAAACTTGCTAGCTCAGAGAGGCAGAGAAAACACCCAGCTGATCTTCCTACTCAGCTCACATCCCAGAAGGAAAAAGGAAAAGCCAAAGCCCGATGTGTTCTCCACACTGTCTGAAATCCCTTCGCCTCAAAGTCCCTCCTTTCTGTGTAATCTGTCAGCTGGTTGCTTGCTCTGAGTCTTGACCTAGGGTTACCTTTATTTAATCCTGTTACAGGAAGCTCTTGGATTAAAGGTGTGTGCTAGGACTGAGCCACACCGAAATTAGAAACAGGGTTTTACAGTTCAGTCTCGGGGTTCACAGTGGGATCAAAAAACCTGCAACACTCCCGGAAAAAAGCAGTGCTAGAAGAGACATTCCAGGCTGAGGGAGGAGTGCTGATTTCCCACGAATGTGACCTTCAAAGCCAAATGTTTTTGAAAAGTGTTCTGTTTGCCGTGCCTCAGTAGCCTAGAGCCAGGTGCTGCCTCCGGCTTTGGGCCGTTTCCCAGATGTCTCCAAGTGGAGGATGCGCAGCAAATGTACTTGAATGGAATGGTGGTTTGGAAGGCTAAAGCTCTAGTACATTAATGGTGTAAATTCCCACTTTAGGTAAACTTTACCTAGGGAATTGTGGACTGTAAAGTGGATTCTTCTTGCTGCTAGAGGCCACAACCCAGTGCAGCCCAGACTGCAAGTTTCAGGAGACTTGGTTTATAAGTGGGATGTGGAATATAGGAAGTGTGGGTGGCTGGGTGAGGTGCCAGTCAGATACAAGATAGACAGATCCATGTCCCATGGCCAGAGCGAGACCTCCATCCCCTCCCAGAGCTCCCACCGGAAGACACGGGGGGGAGGGGCGGGGGGCGCGCGCGTGCGTGCGTGCGTTGCACGCGCCAAAACAATGGAGAGCCCGAGCAAGGAGGAAAGCATACCAAGGTGGGCGTGACCCTGGACCTTCAGCTGACAAGGCCCAGGGGCGGAGCCGCATAAAGCTGAGCGGCCGGCCGTAGGATTGAATTCCGCTTGTCCGCGGAACATGGCCCCGGGGCGGTCAGCAACACAGGGGATCCTGCTGCTGCTGCCTCTGCTGCCACTGTCGCAGGTGGGTTGGGCCGCACACGCGGTGGGGTTACGGCACGTGGGGCAGCCCTGAGTTCGGCCCCGCCCCGCTCTGGCTCACCCTTGTCCTCACAGGTGACGCTAGGTTCCGCAGACGGCGACTGTGACCCTTCGGATCAGTAAGTAGCTGGGGTCCCAGGGGGAGAGGCAGAGCCGGGACCCCGCTGGGGAAGGCTGGAGTGGTGGCGTGAGCTAGCAGGTGCCCCACCCGCTCCAGGTGCCGCTGTCCCCGCAGGTGCCCGCCCCAGGCCCGCTGGAGCAGCCTATGGCATGTGGGGTAAGTGGAAACCAAGGTGCCAAGCCTCTGGTCCGATGGTTCCTCTGAAGGTAGACCTAGGCTAGGCCCGCCGGATCCCTTCGGCCCCACCTGCTACATCCACTGCCCCCAAACCCTGTCTGGGGAGCACTTCAGCCTCAGGCAGCCTTGGAAGCAAGACCTGATTATAGTCAGAAGGCACAAGGATTTGGCCGGGGACACTGTGTCCTGGGAGTGAACCCAAGGCCACCCCTGGCCAGCCCTAGAGACCCAGCCAGGGCTGGAAGAGACCAGGGCAGGAGTCTCCTCCGGCCTGCATCTAGCTGAGGAAGTTTCTGGTATGGACAGACTTCTCTTGCTCTCTTTTCATCTGTCTGTTAACCACGTCTCGGGTGGTTGGGCATGACTGGTCCCGAGTGCGGGTGCCCCATGACAGAAGGCCAGGCCTTAGATCCTTGCTCTTCCTTGCCAGGCTCATCCTGCTTGCCATACTCCTGGTGCTGCTGTGTGGAGTCACGGCCAGTTGTGTACGGCTCTGCTGCCTCAGGAAGCAGCCACACACCCAAACACACGGGCCGTCGGCATGGCAGTCCTGTGACCTGACGGTCATCCCTGTGGACAGTGACAGCCCTGCACACAGCACTGTAACTTGTGAGTGCCTGGAGCCCGCTGGCCAGCATGGGGGCAGAGAATACTGTGGGGTGAGGACCATGTCCATAAATCCACTCTTGTTCCCTGCAGCCTACAGTTCCGTGCAGTACCCACTGGGCATGCGCTTGCCCCTGTCTTTTGGGGAACCAGACCCTGACTCTGTGGCCCCTCCCACCTACAGCCTGTGTGCCTCTGAGCTGCCCCCCTCCTATGAGGAGGCTGTGAAGATGATAAAAGCCAAAGAGGAAGCAGCAGCTCCCTCCCAGAAAACCAACTCTCTGCCTGAGCCCTTGGGGCTGGAGACCACCAGAGCTCCTCAGGAGTCAGGCCCCAGTGCCCAGCAGCCCTAGCTGTGCCCCTTTGTAAAGGGCGGGGGTTCTTTTTCTAGAGCCATTAACCCAGAGCCTGGATTCCTGGCACCTAGGACCAAGGAACCTCACCTGTACCATCCTTCCCCTGGGAAGGCCAGCCAACCAGCACATTGCTGCAGACTCATTGCTATGCAATGCCCAGCCAGCCAGCCTGCCCTGTATTGGCCCCTCCTCTTCCTCACTCCTCCCACCCATCCGGGCCCAGCAGACCCTCAGCCCAGAGGAGCCTGAATCTGGGGCGCTAAAGCCCCACTGGGATGTCAGACCTTTGAGGGGAAAATAAAGTTTATGTGAACATGGTCTCTGCCTTTGTGGAAAGGGCTCGAGTGTCCCCAGGTTGTCCAGGAGGCCTTAGGTAGCCACCCCAGTGTAGACAGGGCTAGTGGGGCCCGTCTGTTCTCTGTGCCGGTGTGTGCAGCCCATATCTGTGGGAATGGCCAGAGGTCAGAGAGAAATGGTGTGACCTGTGTGCCCAGGACTGTGGCCCACACCCACCTCGGGGCCACGTCTTTACCAGCTCTTGCCGCCAGCCTGAAACAGTGACTAGCAGAGATCTGTCTGAAACGTTCACATGTCACAGAGGTAACGGCAGGGAGGGTGGCAGTGGGCAGCAGATTCCTGGGATGGACCTCCTACAGCCACAGCAGCTACACTGCTGGACCAACTTGAAGGGCTTTCCTGTCATCTGGATACAAATACTGGGGCAGCGCCCCGGCCCAGAGGCTTTAGTCCCAGGTTGATCCATTGCTTACCTTCATAGTCCCATCCTTGTCGGTCTCCTTGGCCTCCATTTTATTGAGGGTATCGCACACACGCATGAGCACACACCTGCCAAGGTGTCATGCCCAGCCGCTGTCTGCTGGTATCTTTATGAACTCCCCACTTACTAGGCACTGCCAACCCCTAGGCAGAGGGTCCTCCGTGAGTGGGTTCCAGCCTATGTGGTCCCTGCTGCCCTTGTCAAAGCTGCCTTTGCCCTCCTGATGCTAGGCTTTCTCATGGTAAATGCCCATCAGCACCAGGAAGCCATTACCGTTAAAGAACCCTTTGCAAGGAGTTCTGTTGGGCTAGGAATCAAGCTGGAATGGGGTCCCACTTCTACCCTTTCTCCTCCAGCTGCATCTCTCCCCACTCATATGCACGATGACCACGCCCAAGGCTGTGCCCACACCCCACAAGTCGGCCGTGACTCACCGCCACTGCCTACATCCTTGCTCACCAGCAGCTCACTCTTGGTAAAGCTGATGTCCATCTGGCTCATGGCTGCTCCCATCTTCACCTTCCCATTGCCATCCTTATCAAAAATCTCAGAGATACTTTTGTATTCCTCAGTGTGCCCAGCTGGCAAGCACTCAGCCTGTAGGGACGCCCACACCCAGCTTCACCAGCAGCTCCCCATTGCCCTCCTGCCCAGGGGAGGGCAGGAAGCAAACTACCCTCGACTTGGCCATGTCTCTGGGCACATAACTAAAAAGGCGACCCTAGTGAGGAGAAGACGTTCAAAAACAGGCAGGTATGTGATAAGCTTCATGGAGTGTACAGTTCTGACAGAGGCAAGCAAGCAGAGGGTGGGGGCAGTCATGAGGGCCAGATGAAGGCTACCAGGTAGGCACACAAGAGCCAGGGCACAGGCCAGCCTTGTGAGGTAGCATCAGCGACTGGAAAGTCCGTGTGTCAAACACTGGGGCCAAAGAAGTAGACAGCAGACACAAGCAGCTGAAGGACACTGAAAACTAACATGGGGAGATGCCCAAGGAGGCCATGGGAAAGGTTCCCAGGTAAAGGCTGCCCTGCCACCAGGCCATCCCAGGGAGGAGCATTCCAAGGGACACCTTTGCCCACCCAGCAGCAGCAGGCCCCTGGGAAAGGCCTCAGGGAGGGACGCTTCACCCTGGACCAGAGGGGGAAGTGTTGGTGATGAAAGGCTTCTTCTTTAGGCTTTCAAGGCTCCTCTATAGGCTCCCAAGAGGCTCTCACACCTTGGATGCATTCTCTGTCTACAGGCTGGAAATTCCCTCCCAGCCCATCCAGCTGGCCCAGCAGCGGTTCCACGAGGCGCCGGAGCCACCTTACTATGTGCGTAGCTGGCCCAGAAGAAAATGCAGTGACTCCAAGCTGCTTTGGGCACAGCATGCTGAACAGTGGTGCCGGCCAGGCCTTGGAGAGGCTCAGCCAGCCAGGGTCCCTAGGACACAGATTGCAAAATACTTTCAGCGAGAGGAAGTCCTGCCAGCCCTATTTCCGGGTAGGCTCAGTAGCCCTACAGGGGCCACTTCCTGAACCCTCTCAGCCTGGGCATCCTCTCGCCCTGAAGATCAGTGCTAAAGGCAGTGGTGGAGGAGCAGAGGACTAGCCAGTGCTAGAGCCTTGTACATTCCCTTCTCATACACACAAATAAGATGTGATAAATTTTTTCTTTAAATTTTTACATTCAGGGCTGGGGAGGTGGCTTAGTGGACTAAGAGGCCCTAGGTTCTACTGCAGGGACCCTCACTGAAGGCTGCCATCACTTATTTGTGACACTTCTTGCAAAAGGCCCAGCCCAACTATTTAGTTCCCCATTTTACTTAGTCTGGCTGGCCTTCCATACTCATAGACTCAGTGCCAACCCCACTGCCAAGACTTGGCAAACACTCTATAAAGGCAGAATGACTGAGTAAGTACTTCAGGGATCCCAGCTACCCCGCACCGATGATACTGAAGGTCCTCAGTTTACTGAAGAAACATGGGCACAGCCTGGAGCCAAGTAAGAGAGCCTGGGGCAAGCTGCACTGACAGGCTGGCGAGCTGCCTCCAGGCAGCTGGGGGCTATTCTGGGGTTTCTTGGGAAACCTGACCTCCCTTCCACTCAGAACAGCAAAGCCAACTCCCTACAGAGCCACAAGGTACCACAGAAACATGTGCCCGCCTACACATTTGTGTGTTTTCAGATGTGCACTGGCCCTTCTTGTCTGATGGTAGCAAACCACCAGGCAGTGGTGCTGACCCCCAACACCACAGTTAGGGTCCTCCCTGCTCCCACCCAGGCAGTGAGCAGGAGACCTGCTGGTGAGAGCCGGCAGCACTCAGTTTACTCTTGCAGATGTCGGCCACCATGCGCTGAGGGGCGTCTCTCATCCCTAGCTGCCTGGCTGCCATGATTACTCATGACCTCGGCCCCACGCCTTCTGGATGACTCTGAGCATGTGTGGCACTCAGTGTCCTCCAATAGCCTAGCCCTCTGCTTGCTAGAATTCTCTGAATTGCAGGATGTTCCCTGCTCAGAGCAGGCCAGCTGCTGAAGCTGAAGGTCTAGGCCTTCAGTGAGGGTCCCTGCTGAAGCTGAAGGTCTAGGCCTTCAATGAGGGTCCCTGCTGAAGCTGAAGGTCTAGGCCTTCAACGAGGGTCCC
>NW_026592710.1:497818-710833 GCF_907164565.1 Psammomys obesus | reverse complement strand
GAGGGTCCCTGCTGAAGCTGAAGGTCTAGGCCTTCAATGAGGGTCCCCGCAGCAGAACCTAGGCACTCTCAATCCATTGAGCCTCAACTCAAACACTTAAAGAAAAACTCATTTCATTTACAGATAATCCAAGGATGGGAAGGTTCCCCTGCAGTGGGGCTGTCTCCCAGGTAAAGCCAGGACAAGGACTGTGGGAGAGGCCAGCTCTAGGTTTCATGTGGTTGGTGGGTCATCCTGGATGTGATCTGTCCTTGGTTTCCCCCAGGGTTGGGGGAAATCTGTGTATGTAATGCCTTCTTCCAGAGGTGCAGAGGAAGGAAAACCACAACTTCCCAACACAGGCCACCCTACCTAGAGCCTGGAATCACAGAGGGGGGCAGCAGGTATCAGAAAGATGACCTTATGGTCCTGGACAGCCATGCCTCACACCTCTTAGTTGACTGTGCCTTACAGCTGTGATTAGTAACAGACTCATTTCCTGCATCCCAGACTGCTGTCTTCTGACAGAGCTAGGCTCCAACACCGAAGTCCTTGAAATCCTAGAGGCTTCATGATTTACGTTCAGCCCTTCCATGCCTAGAGCCCAAGTCAGAACCACAGTAGCACTCCCACGCCTGCCCTGGCCTCCAACACAGCTCTCCTCCTGGCTGGGACTCTGTCCTCACCCTGGCAGCCAGAGCCTCAGTTTCTTTCCCCTTTCCATGCTGGCTGCCCTCTGTGCCTTGTGCATCCAGGTACAAAGGACCATCAGTCTTCATTTTCCATCCTTTTATATCTTCTGGTCCCTGGAAAAGAAAGAAAAAGCACAGCACCTGAGCCATCTTCTGTGTGTGTGTGTGCGTGTGCGTGCGTGTGTGTGTGTGTGTGTGTGTGTGTGTGTGTGTGTAGTCACATGTGTGCCACAGTGCAGATGAGGACAACCTGCAAGGGTCAGTTCTCTCCTTCCACCTGTGTGGGTTCCAGAGCATCAAACTCAGGATGTCAGAATTGGTGTTGAGCTGCCCATTGGGCCACCCTGCCTGGCACACCGTCCATCTGCAGGTTAACAGTATCCTTTGTATGCAGAGATCATATTTTGGGTCTTTGTACATTAGCAGACATTCAGATTGTTTCTACTTCTTTGCTTTTGTTGATGATTCTATAAGAAACAGGAGGATATGCAAAGGTACTTTTTAGATGAGATTAACATCTGAATGGGTAGAGTTTGAGAAAAGCAGATAAGTGCCAACATACTGTGGGCCTGGTCCATTCATCTGAAGGCCTTAAGAGTGAGTCCTTATCTCAGCTTCGTCCTGAGCACAGCTTGTAGAGAGGAGGGTTAAAAAAAGAAAAGAAAAAGAAAGCTGAACATTGAACCTCACAAACATATAGACTGAGTTGAAGAGCCCGGTCCTATTTAGTAGGTGGCTCATGCAATGAGTGTCAAGTCCCAAAGAGGACAAGGCTCACTCAGTGCCTTTGGCTGGCCCAGCACCTCTCCAGCCAGGGCCTGGGCTCCCCTCCCCCAGCTTCTCTTTTCTGTATAGACCTGCAGTTCTGGCCATGGGCTCTGGGCCTAAAAGGTGCAACCCTGTTTCCTCCTCTCTTCCCCTAGGAGCTGCTGGCTAAGTTTCTCAGCTTCTCTATGTCCACTCTCCTGGGCCTACACTTCAGCCCTTTCCTTGCCTCTCCCTCGGAGTTGCCTCCTGGGTCTCTTGTCTATGCCCCGGGCCTCCAGGATGAAGCCCTAGGGTGGAGTGCTCCCTGTAAAGCCACGTTCCTCACAGTAACCCTGTTTGCTAGGAGCTTACAGGAACTCTCCCTCTGGCAGAGCTCATTTCCTCCTCAGACTCAGACTTTCCTTCTTAGACACTTCTATGTCTTACTACAAATGGCTTGGCTCAATAAATGGCCAAAAATTGGCACACTCAGATTCCATATTCTCTCATATGGTAACAACCTCTACCACTGGAAAAAAAAAAAATCCCCAAATCTCTTACATCTTAACTTTCTCTGCTCTACTCTTCCAAAAGTTTCACCTCAGGGCTGGAGAGATGGCTCAGAGGTTAAGAGCACTGTCTATTCTTCCAGAGGTCCTGAGTTCAATTCCCAACAAAATGGTGGCTCACAACCATCTATAATGAGATTTGGTGCCCTCTTCTGGTATGTAACACACATGCAAATAGAGTGCACATGTATAAATAAATAAATCTTAAAAAATAAAATAAAAACTTTCATCTCTAACTTTTTTTACTTTCCATTCTTCAAATCTTTTATCTCTACAATTTATCTGTGCTCTGCTCTAAAGAACTCTTTTAAGACTATTGTGTAAACACTCTTATTTCAAGATTTGTAAATTCATTGAGTGTGATTAAATAATCTGTAAAATCTATAACAAAAAGTTAGCTTAAAACTTGTAACAAAAGGTTGATTCTCAGCGCTGTGGGGTATTCACAAGAGAAGACTGTGTGGACATGGTTGAGGCCAGTTCAGTGGAGCCCCAGGCTCGGGGTGGGCTTTCAAGCACAAAAACCTTGCTCTGGGTTGACGTCCTTCAGTTAACAAGACAGCTAGCCAGAACTGGAATTTCAGAATCCAAAAAGCAAGTTTAGTACCTTTGGAGACTTTCCCATACCTATGGACTTTGAAGGCTTTGTTTTCAGTTTTAGCAAGTGGTACTGTCTTCATGCTGAGTTTTACAGCCTGAATGGCATTTCCACTACGGAGTCAGTTGTCAAGACCAACGTCTTGAGCACTGTTACACTTGGTTTGGTTTATGTAATCCAACTCTCAGAAAACTAGATCTACTGACTATGTATGTAACTTGGATTCAACTCTTACGTAAAACAAACAAACAAACAAACAAAAACCCAAATCTCCTGGAAAAATAGATGTTTTTAAACTGCAGCCATGTGGTTACCTTCATCTTAGCTGCTGAGCTCAGCAGGACGGAAGCAACCCTGTGGCTGGCAGCCATCTTTACTAAGGCTACAAGAACACATGCAATGTAATTTTACCAACATCTTGATTAAGATGACCTGTAATGGAAGTTTTGGATTCTTTAAAAACTCATGTTATGTAAATATGTTTTTGTTTTAATCCCAAGTGTGGGATTTCAGTTTTTGCTTTTTGATTTGAGTTTTTGTCCACAGCTGATAACTGCCTCCTGCAGGGCCTGGTCTTTGGCAGCTGGTAAGGGCGTGCCTCCTGCAGCATGGAGGGGGGTGTGGTCTAGGACTTGGAGGGATATAAATAGGAGAGCCTGGAAAGAGAAGTGTGGTGGTTTGGAGAGACCAGAGACAGACGGTGTGGCTTGGAGACAGACGGAGAAAAACATTTCAATGCTCCTTAGAGGATGCTACTTGCTGCCTTTGCTGTTGATGGAGATTGGTATAGAGCCCAGAAAGAACTGGTTGACCCTAAACAGCTGGGAGAAGTAAAGAGGTCTGTGCCCCTCTACCCACTAACCTTCTCTCTCCTACCTAGGGTTGGGGGGTTGGGTGGGAGAGGCTTTAAGAACCTTAAATAAAACAATTTAAAAAAGAGCACTACAGCCTTTTTTTTCCCTCCTTGGCTGTCCGAAGGCAAGATGGGTCACCAGCAGCTTTTACTGGAGTCACCCGCGGAAGTTCGGTCAGGGTTCTCGCTCCTGCCGCGTCTGCTCCAACCGCCACGGTCTGATCCGGAAATACGGGCTGAACATGTGCCGTCAGTGTTTCCGTCAGTACGCGAAGGACATTGGCTTTATCAAGTTGGACTGAGCGACCTTTAATGGATTATTCCAGGCTGTCTACCCCTGAAACGATCATGCTAGTCTTTGTACATAAAGAATAAAAAAATGAAGACCTCCAAAAAAAAAAAAGAGCACTACAATGACCACACGGTATAAACCAACTAATGCAACAACCGAGACCTCGCTTACCACTGCATCTCATTTCCAGACTAAGGAGACAACAGGTCTCCAAAATATTTTGGATTAGTATGGAATTTTTGTATGATAAATTTCTAGGGTTATAAAGGTCTACTCAAATTAACAAAAGCTGATTTACATCTAACTACTTATGTCTTTGCTCACTGTTCAACATCAGGCTTCAAAATTTTTTTTTTAGGTAAGAAACAACATATGTTTGATCAAGGTTTATAAATTCCTAAGGTTATAAAGGTCTACTCTGGTTAACAGAAACTGACTTAGAGATATGTCTAACCTCATGTCTTTGCTAACTGTGTTCAACACCAGGCTTCTAGAAAATTTAAATAAGGAACAATATATGTTTGATAATAAGATTTGTAAATTCCAAAGATTTACGCAGGTTAACAGTAACTGACTTGAGTTTACATGTCTGGCCTCTTTGTCTTTTCTAACTTTAATAAGCGTTAGCTATTTGGATAAACTGAGCCATACAAAAAACTGTGATATTCTGTAATCATGCACTATAAAATAATCAAGAAAGCAAGGTTCCCAGGCTCTCTGTGGATTGTTTTTATGGTTTAAAATTTTAACTTGATGCTAAAGGATCTTTAACTAATATTTGATTTTTTGTTTGTTTGCTTTTGTTTTCAAGACAGGGGTTCTCTGTGTAGCCTTGGCTGTTGTGGACTCACTTTGCAGACAGGGCTGGCTTCTAACTCACAGAGATTCACCTGTCTCTGCCTCCCAGAGTGCTGGGGTCACAGACATCCCCCACTGCACCTGGCTTGTGTTATGAGCAAGACCACCAAGGGGCAGATTCCGATGCAAATGTAGCAGGGGCTTTATTACAGGCTCAGGCTCAGGCCCACACACTGTCACTGACAGGGCGGTATAGGGTGCAAAGCCCTAAGCAGTGGAAAAGAGGGATTTTTATTTAGGGTGACAGCACAGTTACACAATTAGGGACATTCCGCTAGGGCAAGCTTGTTACAAAGTGATTGTGGCTAACTAACATTGAGCGAGCTGTCTATAGACCCCAGGAATGTTAGGTGTTTCCCTGCTGGCCCTGAGGTAAGACACCTCCCCAGTCCTGTGGTTACCCCCAGGCTATTCCTTGGGTAGGAAATTTTATTGTCTTCTTCCTGGAATTGGTGACCTATGACCTAGCTCCTAGGACTGGTGACTTTTGGGGTGGAGGGTCAGGCCTGGTTCTCTCACTTGATTCAAAAATTTAAGACTCAAACTTAATAGGGATAAAGCTGTAAAATCCTGATGTTATAAAAGCTACTAACTTGTAAACTATTAAAAATGATTAAGACATGCAAGTTAATGGTCAGCTGCCTAACAAATGATCAAATTCTTTAATGTATTCAGATTATGCACATAATCAAGCTAAATACAAGCATAATTTGTTTACAGTGACAGCTTGTATATGTTTTCAAGGCTAATCCTAAAGCAAGTAACTAAAAACAAGTGAAATTTGTTTAAGTCAGGTATACTTAATAGATAATGGTCCCCACACTCTTCAGAGATCTGCTAAATATAGCATTTAAAATGTTTAATGAAAAGCTTTGTGTGATAGACAAAAGGCCAGATCCTACTGAAGACCAACGCTAAGGTCTCCAGAAAAGACAATGTGACACAGGTGACTCCACCTGTTGAAATACTGAGCAAAGACCTGCCCCATGACCAGCAGCCAGGGTCCTGGCCAAACAGTGGGCACAGTTGGGTTGACTACCCTAGTCTGCCTCATCAAGTTTTTTCAAGTTTCTCCTCTATAGGAAAATCTCTCAGTGTTCTGGGCTGACAGCTGAAGGCCTGTGCCGTCCTGCAGTTGAAGATGCAATGCTGTCTCGTGTGACAGGCAAAGCCCTACCTCTGCCCCCAAACAAAGCCATCGGGGCTGTGGGAGCCTAGGATAACCCTCCAGGTAAGCCAGTAAGTGTTGGTCTGATACAAAGGCCATTTGGATTATAATTTATCCTTCTCAGATCTTGATGGTGTTGATGCCTAACTGTAGCTTTGTCAGTCCAATAGCTACAAGGAAACTAGCTCCTCACCCCAATGCTGCAGCTGCCTGGTTAGTCCATTTCATACATAAATTCAGCCCTGTTTCTAGAGCTACAGGTCCCCAGCTGAGAAAGGGAGACTTCACACTCCTTCCTTTAAAGGAGCTGTATGCCCAGTTCATGAGACCCCCAAGACCACCAGGAATCAACTCCACTGCAGAACACAAGCTCGGCCTGGGTGGCAGCAACCTCCCTGGTTGAAGAGGAGGAGCGCAGGGCCTGCGGTCGAGGGTAACAAGGTTTTTAAAGAGAAAAAAAACAAAACCGCAAGCATGGAGTTACCTGCCTTGGTGGCACATGATTGGGTAAGGGAAATTGACTTTTGAAGTGATTGGTTTACTTTAGGTGCCAAGACCATAAACAGTTCTGGCCTGGCCATCTGGGCCAGTTTCCTAGCAATTGTATCTCTAGTGGGCAGGAAAAGAATGCAGTAAAGCTAGCTCCTTTCCCCTGCTGGACAGGTCTCCACCTGGCTGGCCTTCACTCAGGCCTGTGCTCCAAACCCCAAACTAATACCTAAAAAAACAATTTTCAATGCTTTGGTCTCTCAGAACTTGCTTTGCAATGGCTGCTCTCGGTTATCAGCTGCTTGTGCTCCATGATAAATGACTGGATTAAAGAAAAGGTTTAAACTTTATTTAAGTTGTGAGGGTCTATGAAAGTGTTTTAAACCGTGTAGATGCAAGTTATAAAGGTCTAAGAAAAATTTAAGGTATATATATAAAAAAAAAACTTCCAGATTTTTTTTCTTTCTTGCTACTTATAAACATCAGTTTTGACAATGAAGTTCTGGTAATCTATTAACCTAGCCCTGGTAAAGCCCTGACTACTATTATCATGGTCACAGGCTCAACAATTTAAATTTTCTTGTTGTCTTCTAAGTGCTTAAAGTGCTTCTCATTGTGCTGAAAACATTCCTGTCCATCCGATACATCCAGCCAACCCAGAACCAACTTTTGGGCCCTCGAGCTTTTGCTAGGATTCAAAGGCATGAGTCTACTGCCTTTCCACCATGTGGATTTCAGTACAGACTACAAACAGTGGTGATGCTAGTGTGTCTAAAACCTTTATCTCTCCTTGTAAACTTAAAAAATTCAGGTAGGCCTCAGGGAGTCATGAGACTTGAACCCACCTGTCACAGATCAAATGAACTCCTGTCAATCAGCAGCCTACCTACATTTGCCTTCCTACTGCCTCTCCTTGACGAGGACTCCCCGCCCCAAGACTTAGCACCCCTCCTCTCCTCTCAGCTACCACAACCATAAACCTGGACATTTCAAGTGAACCCCTAAGATAAAGATTTTCCCCTAAACTCCTTAACTTTACCTTCTGTTTCTAGTCTGTGTCTGTCCAGGAAATTTTCACTCAGCTGAAGATTACCAACTATTCCAAAACTGCCTACAATGTGGCATCCCTGGGTGCTTCTGACAGACTTTCTGACCAGCCTGAGCTCTGCATCCTTGCCTGCTCCAAAGCAGCCTGCACTTCACTAGCCCGAGGTGGTTCTGTAGAACCTGGGCAGCAAGTGAGATAGATGTCCCCTAGCCTGAACTCTCTCCTCACTTTGACCAACATTCCAGCCTTCCTGCCCCTCCCCCCCAGCAACAGTGCATCTCAAGTTGCCTTACGACCAGGCACCCCTCCTCCTGTCAAGGCTGGACAAGGCAACCCAGCGTAGAGGCAAGGTTTCCTCTATGCTCGCCCTAGCTCCCACATAATGACAGGAAGACCTATTATTTTTTGTTTTGTTTTGTTGACCTATTATTTTTTTATTAAAAGCTTCCGGCACTATAGCTGCCCAGATACTGAGCTATTCAAATCCGACTATGCTGGCCTGGTCTACTTCCCGTCACCTGAGTCTTGCTCTGGTGCCTCCTTGTTCATGGTGTCGTTGTAGCGTCTCCTCCTGTTCTCTTACCCACCTGAGACCCTCTGACGGGGCTTAGAAGTACCATCTTTCCCCGTTCTGCCAAGCTATTGCCTGCTCAGCTCTTTACTAACCAACCAAAAGGTGATGGAGAACAATTTTGACACAACATTGAGACAGGAGATGCTTCGTGAAAAACAACCAGAGCTCTGGGTATAGAAACCTGTCCTGGAATACACAGTGCACACAAACACCCTCCAACATCCCAATAGGAGGAAAAGGTCTCGAAAGCAGGGAAAAGAGTGAGAGATAGCCCACACTGCGACTGTTAGGAGTCCCACAAGAAGACCAGCTACACAACTATAACACATATGCAGAGGGCCTAAGTCAGACTCATGCTGTTACAATTTTTTAAGGGAAAGTGAGTGCTCTGGGCCTACAAGATGGCTGGGGGGGGGGTACTGCCAAGCCTTAAATCCCAGTTTCTCTGATGAAACCCTCATGATAGAAGGAGAAAACCAAGCTGTCCTCTGACCCTTAGATTCTCACTATGTGTGGTGGTGATTTGAATAGATTTGGCCTACACAGACTCCTGTGACTGCTTGGCCAACAGAGAGGGGCACCATTAGGGGTGTGGCCTTGTTAGAGAAAGTGTGTCACTGTGGGCGTGGACTTCCAGGTCTCCTGTGCTTTCCCCAATGTGGAGGACAGTCTCCTCTGCTGCCTGTGGATCAAGATGTAGAACGCTCGGCTCCTCCTGCACCATGTCTGCCTGCACACTGCCGTGCTTCCTGCCATGATGATAACGCACTAAACCTCTGACATTATAAGCCAGCCCCAAATTAAATGTTGTCCTTTATAAGAGTTGCTGTGGGCATGATGTTCCTTCTCAGCAATAAAACCCAAACTAAGATACCAGGAAACATGTACACACACACACACACACACACACAAATAAGTGTAAAAAAATTAAAACAGCTCCTACAGTTCAACTACAAATAAGCAACTCAATTTTAATATGGTCAAAAGGCCTGAATAGACATCCCTCTGAGGAAGATACAGAGATGGCAGGCAGCAAACACAGGAAAGATGTTCAGCATCACTAATTATCAAAGAATGGCAAACCAGACCAAACAGGCAGAGTAAAGTTCAGTGGGGGAGCACTTGTTTGGCAAGAACACAAGCCCAAGGCACAGAGTGGAACAATGATGCATGCCTAGACACACACACACACACACACACACACACACATACACACACACACACACACACACACGGGGGGTTGGATAGAAAACGGAACAGAGGAGAAGTTGAGGTAGTTTGGTGAGGACGAATCAATAGTAAAACTATACATTATTTGGTAAAACGGACAATTAGTCTTTCACGCAGCCCCATGCAGCAGACCCACCTAGCATGCATAATACCCCAGGACCCATCTCCAGCACAGCCAAATAATTCGCATCGAAACAAATAACCAACTATTTGCCACACTTCCCACCCTCCTGCAGTCTCCACCCTTCCCACCCTCCACAGGAGTGGGGCTTCCTATACCCAAAGACAGTGGATGGGAGTGCCAGGCACCAGACCCTCTCTGCAACAGAACATAGAGGCTCTCCCCACCCTCAGGAACCTGCCGCTCAGGCGGCCTCTGTAATCATTTCTGCCGGGCCAGGAGGCACAGGCTGTGCCTTCGCTACCTTTTAGTGAGGTGACAGGAAGTGACAGATAGTACAAAACCCAGGAAATGTATTATCAGATTTTATCTTTTTCATTTTTTCGTTTGTTTGCTTTTCTTTGGAGACATCCTCCCTCCCTCCCTTTTTCCTTCCTTCCTTCCTTCCTTCTTTCTTCCTTTCTTTCTTTCTTTCTTTCTCTCTCTCTCTCTTTCTCTCTCTTTCTTTCTTCCTCTCTCTCTCTCTCTCTTTCTTTCTTTCTTTCTTTGTAGCTGTGGCTATCCTGGAAATCGCTCTGTAGACCAGGCTGGCCTTGAACTCAAAGAACTGACCTCCTGCCTCTGATTCCCAAGTGCTGGGATTAAAGGCCTATGCCAGCACTGCCCAGACCTTTTTATTTTTATTTTCTAAAGATTTATTTGTTTTTATTTTATGTGTATTGGTGTTTCGCCTGCATGTTTGTCTGTGAAGGTCTTAGATCCCCTGGAATTAGAGCTACAGACACTTGTAAGCTGCCACGTGGGTGCTGGGAATTGAACCTCAGTTCTCTGGAAGAGCAGCCAGTGCTCTTAACCGCCGAACCATCTCTCCAGCCCTTTGTTCTTTTAAAGAAGAAAGTTTACCTTTATTTTCTGTGTATTTGCCCGAATGCACGCACGTGCACCACGTGAAGGCAGAAGACGGGGTCAGATGCTCTGGAGCTGTAGATAGACAGTGTGGGAGGCGGAAGCGAACTCTTAACTGCTGAGCCGTGTCTCCCCAGCTCCTCTTTGCTTTCTTGAGCTAGCATTTCACCAAGAAGCCCAGGCTGCCGTGGAACACGTGATCGCCCTGCTCTCTATCTCCTGCGTGTTGGGATTTCGGGCTTTGCCACCAGGCGTGCTAGGATTTTCCCTCTTTCTCTGAGGGGTTGGGTGGACTGCTGAGCTGGAAGCCTGAGCATACTGGTAAAAGCGTGCCCCAACCCTCGCGCCTCTGTGAGGCGAGGTCAGCATCTGCAGACCTTCCCAGGGAGCCGGGCGGTGGTGGAGCACGCTTTTAATCCAGGCCAGCCTGGTCTACACAGACAAACCCTGTCTCAAACAAACAAAGAAGACCGTGGCCGGCCCGGTCGGACATCCCTCCTAGGCCCCGCCCTGGCACTGTCCAGGCTAGTCCACCCAGCTCTGCGCTCCACCTTCCTCCCTTCACTCGGCCGGCCCGGAAGCAGCGCCGCTCGGCGGTCGGAAGTTCCGCTCGATCCCACCAGGGGGCGCTCGAGCACCGCTCGCGAGCCGGTGCGGCGGCCGGGGCTTTTCCGAGTCTGGTGGCCCGGCTGTTGGATCTAAAAGCTGGGGCTGGAGACCAGGGGTGGGGCGCTCTCCGTCTCTGTTTGCGAAACGCTGACTTGTAAGTATCACTTTCTGGTTTCCACAATGGCAAAGAACAAAACTAGACATAAATCCCACCTCAGACGCCTGGAAAGTCGAGGGCATCTACAGCCCCGCCGGTGCAGACGCTAACTATGCCTGGGGAGGAGGGAAGGACAGCGGGACTCCAGCCCCAGTCGGTGCATAGCCAAGCTTCCCGACTAACAATCCCTACACACAGCCTCCTGTGCCTCGGGGCTCCGCGTTCCCACCAGGCGAGCCAACAGGCCTGGACCTAGTCCTTGGATTGGCAGGTCGACGCGCTTCCTGCTCCGTGCAGCTCCAGTTTGGCTCAGGCTCAGCTGAGCAGCCCAAGGCCCTGGATTCTACTTTGGGACAGAGAAGGGCTCGCCCGTGTTCTTTTGGGTCAGAAGTGTGCAGCAGAGCCATTTTGTCCAAAGGCATTACGAGCAGAGACTGCCCTCAAGTCCAGTGTGGCCAGCCTCCAGCGTAGGAGAAGTGGTCTTTGCATCTGCCAGGGAGCTCTGTCCTGTCCACATCTCTATGGAATGTAGGGGAAACAGGCTGGGGAGTGAGACCAGTGCAGATACGGGTATTTTCACAGTCTGAGAGGCAACACCCGGAAGCTGTGGTCCACAAGGGCAGAGGAGGCGGCAGCAGACCGACATGAGCCTGGTTCCCGCAGGACCCATGTGGAAGAAAAGGCTGCACTCCGGCTGTCCCCACTGCAGGGCAGGAGCGCTTGGCCCCTGTATAGTTACTTTTAAATGTCAAGAAAGGGAGGCACTGCAGTGGCACAGGTCTTTAATCCCAGCACCCAGAAGGCAGAGGCAGGTGGATCTTTGTGAATTCAAGGCCAGCTTGATCCACATGGTTGCAGAACAGCCAGCAGAACTACATAGGGAGACCTGGCCTCAAAAAAAAAAAAAAAAAAAGGGAGGGGGAGGTGAGAAGAAGAGAAGGAGGAGGAAGAGGAGGATGAGAAGGAGGAACACACAACCCCAAAGGGTAGGCTGGGTGTGGTGGCACACATCTTTAATCCCAACACTGCAGAGGCAAAGGCTGACAGACCTCTGTGAGCTCCAAGTCTACATGGTGAGACCCTGTCTCAAAAATAAATAAGTATATTTTAAAAGTAAAGTTTAGAAAGTGATAGACGAGCAAAGGAGGCAGAATAGGAGAGGCTTACAAGTCTCTGCTGGTTTACAGGGCTTACCCCCAGGACCCAGGGCAGGCCTGGGCATGAGCCCCTGAGGCATTGCAGCAGGGCCCAGCTTATCTCACAGGGACGTCACAGAGAGAAGCTCCAGGGCTCCAGCTCCCTTCATGGCCTCTTGTACTGGTTTTCAAAACACCTAGCACCTTTGGCTCAGCCTCCCTGGGAGGGCAGCTGAAGGCTGTGGATGATGCTGGCTCTAGCATGCTTACCAGCAGCTGGTAGCCAAACACCTCCTCAAGCCTCACGCTGTCAGTCCTCCCACAGCACAGTGTATGCTGGGAGCCTCAGCTTGCCCTTATGCCCTGCATCTCCTCATTGCTTCCTTCAGGCAAACCTTGCATCATCTCCCAGGTGGCAGGTGACTGAGCTACAGGGACAAGATTCTAGACAAACAGCTCTTGAGCCCCAGAGGTCCACTGAAGAGGAAACTGCCCCTGCAGGATCCAGGTCCTGCCAAGGATGTGTGGACTGAACCCCTGGGATGCTGCCCTGGGGCTTGAGGCTTAGCATTGGGATAGCACTACAGAAGGCTAACTGCTAACTGGTTTTGTTGGTAGTGGTGGTTTTAGGTTTTTTGTTAGTTGGTTGGTTTTGGGGTTTTGTTTTTGTCTCCCCCCCCCCCTTTGGGGCTTTCACAATGGGCCCAAGTCTGAGTGTGAAGCATGGCTGAACATAGCTTAGAGCACAGCTCAGCTCAGTGACTCTTGGAAGAAGGAAGTGGGGTGAGGGCTTCAGGGACTCCTTCATTCTAGTCCCTGCTGAGCTCAGGATGCCTAACACCACTTCAGGAGGTGCTCTGGAGGTCTAATCAGACTCATGCATGAGGCCAAAGGTCAGCTGGTCTGAAGAAGAGTCAGGAGAAGACAAAGAGAAAGGCCTGGTCCTTCCTACTCCACATTTGAAGACTGACTTCACACCTAGCATGAGGCCAATAGGTGGGAATCAAAAGACCAGCAGGATGGAAAGGATAGAAGTGTGGAGGCACAGGGGCACGATGAGCTAACATCCTGCCTATGCTGCAAACCATCCTGTCTCAAAGCCAGTGGTAGTGGTGCCACCTTTAATTCCAGCGCTTGGAAAGCAGAGGCTCAAGGTCATCCTTGACTTCATAGTTAGCCTTGGATACATCAGACACTCGCTCAAAAATAAATAAATAAAATACTACATTTGGCCAGGTTGTGGTGTACTCCTTTGATCCCAGCACTCAGGAGGCAGAGGCAGGCAGTTCTCTGAGTTCCAGGTCAGCCTGCTTTACAGAGTGAGTTCCAGGACATTCACAGCCACACAGGGAAACCCTGTCTCAAAAAACCAAAAATAAAAAATAGGAAGTACCTGACAAAGCAAAGCTGGGGAACTGAGAGTCTTTGGAAACATTTGGGATGGGGAATCTCCCTCCTGATTAATAAGTCCATGAGCCCATGTGAGGCCTGGGAGATACTTTGTGGAGACCTCCATGCCTGGAGCTAGAGCAGGGGGGAGGGGAAGAGGGGCATGGGGTGCGGGGGACAGGGAGAGTAAGGAGAGCAGGTGAAGGCTGCAACCCAGAACTTTGCTCAGGTAGGGTCATTCTGGCTGTCTGGGGTGTCTTCCTGTTTGAAAAGATGTGGCATAGAGATCTTCAGCCTTAGGAGGATCCAGGTCTTTCTGAACAGGAACCACTGTGGCCAGAGCCATGCCTGCTAGGGGTCCTGGGCCTTTGTACCTCATGTTAACACCATGGAACTTGTACTGGGAGTCCTGTAGTCCCCAGAGGCCAGACAAGGCTTGTGGATGGCTTCCCCTGCCCCGGAAATGGCCCTGATGGCACTGTGCACTGTCTTGTCCAGTGGCCGCAGCAGCTGGTTTCCTGATGTAGAAGGGTACTCCCAGGTATACATCCTATCTTTAGAGTCCCTTACCTGGTGGGCCCAGCAAGGCTGTGGACAGGAGTCTGGGGAAACTTCAATGCTGGCAGCTCTCCTGTGGCCCCTTAGCCAGAACCCTCAGGAGCCTAGACTCCAGGGAAACTTTGATACCTGGGTGGCCTGGCTGACTGCTGCTGCCACAGCTGTGAGGTGTTTACCTGGCAGATGCTAGAAGAGACTTGTCTCGGGAGAGTGGGTCCTAGGAAGCCATCTGCCTGGAGATGAGTCCCTAGGATGTCAGGAACTCCCTTTCCCAAGGCAAGGCCCAAGGCAGAGAAGAGAGCTGGAGGCCAGGGCCGGGCACTAGCAGCTCAGAGTCTAGGTTACTCCTTTGCCCTAGACAAGCTGTCACGGCCTCAGGCCCATGTCAGGTTCCTAGGTCTGGTATGGCCAATAGCATGTATGTGTTTCTCTTCCCTGGCCCTAGGACCTCCTTACTGTGCATGCCCAGGTCTGTAGGGAACCTTACAGGGAAGGAAAGGTTTTGGTCGGAGCTGCTTGTGGACCAGTCTGCCTTACCAAGCCACCCATCAGGCCCCATCTCTGGACTGAGACCTCTACCCTACATCGTCCTCTTATTTGTGTATCTGTGTATCTGTCTGGGTTTGGGTATAGGCCTCTGCACTCCTCAACCTTTGTGGCATTTCCATTCCTTCTTTCTCACAGAGTATGCACCCAGGGTATGGCACCAGCTGTGCCTTCAGGCCAGAATCTATGACTGCAGGAAGTGGTGGAAGCCCAAGAAAACAACTGTGGCCATTGCTTAAGTTGCTTTAACAACTGGGGCAGAAATAGGACTGGGGGCTTGTTGGGAAGGAGGGAACAATGGGGTACCTAGGGGTAGGGCTGGGGCCCACAGCTGGGGAAGAGAGCCCTGCCTTGCTTAGGCTGTGAGGTGGAACTGAGCAGTCCAGGGATCCTGGAATTGTGTTTTTTTCAGTTATCCCTTCCAGCACTAACTGGACATTCTGAGGAACCAGTGTGCAGAGCTGCCCTGGACACTGTCTTGTACAGTGTTCCTGTACTGAACAGGACCTTCAGCCATGTGTCCCACAAGCAAACAAAGCCTCCTTTCCGTGTAGCCTGGCTGCTCTCCAAACTCTCAGGTTTTGATTTTGTGTGTGTGTGTGTGCGTGTGCGCGAGTTGATGTTTGGCTTATGTCTCTGTGAAGGAGTCAGATCCTTCAAATCAACTCAGAACTTGAGTTACTTACATTTGTGAGCTGCCATGTGGGTGGTGGGAATTGAACCCCAGTTTTTTGTTTTGTTTTGTTTTGTTTTTTTGTTGTTGTTGTTTTGGAAGAGCAGACCATGCTCTTAACAGCTGAGCCATCTCTTCAGCCCCTTGGTTTTGATTTTTTAAAGATGGTCTCACTTGGTAGTTTATGATGGCCTGGAATTGGCTATGTAGACCATGCTGGACTTGAATTCACAGCAACCTTCCAGCCCTGGCCTCTGGAGTCTTGGGATTATAGGCACAAATCACCATGCATAGCTCCAAATTCTAGCTTTAGCAGGAAGACGGGTTGTGCAGCGGATAGACACCCCCAAGGTTTTCCCCTCTTTTTACAGCATTTTTTCCTCCTGCCTGTTGACAGGTAACAGTCCCATCCTTTGTGCTGGAAACTTCGTGTCGTCTAGACAGAGCTGCTGATGGTATCCTCAGCTTTCTGCTCCCAGATGCTTCTGAATACTGCAATGCTAAGCTGATGTGACCAGAAAGCAGAGCTCATAGCAGTGATTTCCTTACCAGGCAAAGAGAGACACCACACAGAAGAGCAGAGGCATGGGTAGGCAATGGAGTACCCCAACAGCCTCTCGGAACACCTGGATCCAGCCTGCTCATAGCCCAGAAGTTTGTTCATGAACTATTTGTCAAGTCTGTCATTTCCTTTTTATATACAAGATGGTTTAAGCTTTTATACTCGTTGGCTTGACTCTCAATGTTTCAACTTCTGTGTCCGTGCTCCTACTCTCTCTGCTCATAGCTGCCTTCTCCTCCACTAGAAAGGTTTATGTTTAGATGAAGATGGTACCAGAGAGGTTCTCTATGGCACGCAGGCCATGGCATAGGCTCAGAGGTTCATACATGCAGCTCAGGGTTAGGTGCCCTCCACATATTCCAGAGAGAAGGAGCCACCCTGGCCACATCAGGCCTTTCCTGAGCAGTGTATGTGTCTCGGGCAACAAGGAGCCATCTGGCCTTTCCCCAGGTTTCTGACCCAAGTGAGTGGAGGAGACACAGTCTGCCCATGCTCATTGATAAACCACTCACCTTCATCCTCCATCCCAGACCTGCCACTTCCGTTTTATTTGTTTTGTTTATTGTTGGAGGAAGGCAAGCACATGCCATAGCACAAGTGTGGGAGTCAGAGGACGACTTCACTTTTCCTCTTCCACCTTTACATGTCCCAAAGATTAAACGCAAGATGTCCAGCTTGTGGGTAAGCACTTTTACCCACTGAGCCACCCTGCCAGCACGTACTTGATTTTTGAGACAGTGTCTCTCTATGAAACTCAAGCTGCCTTCAAACTAGACTCAGCCTCCCAAGTGATTGGATTATCAGGGTGTCAGGCTCACTGGGCACTTTTGACATCCCTTCTGTTTACATCTAAGTTTGGTGTCCTGCATTCGGGATGTCTGGTTTGTGATTAAAGGTAAGTGTTCAGAAGGGTCAGGGCTAGAAGCCTGGTAAGAAGAATGGGCACAGGGCCCGTCCCCTGTGAGACTGGGAGGGCGCTGAAGACCCTTTAAGCATGCTGGCCAGCCTACAAAGACCACCCACCCAAGCTGAGTACGGTGGGGGTGATGACAGCTTCAATCCTAGCATGAGGGAGGCAGAGGCAGTCGGAGATTGAACAACTGAAGACACACAGAGAGACCCTGTCTCAAAACAAAACAAACAAAAACAAAAAACAAAGACCTCCCACCCCTCTCCTTCCATGTCCCTTCCTTGGGATAGATGTATCGCTGGAGGATAGGGCTGTGAATTGCATGAGTCCTGTCCCCGTGCCTTAGCAGAGATGGACACTGGAAATTATGCTAAGGGGGGTGAAATAGACATGAGGGTCTCCTCAAGAGCCATGGCCCCATTCTTTCACCAGACCTTGCCTTTGGAAGCCCACAGGAACTAATTAGCACTTTCTTCCTTCTCACCTACATTCTGAGTCCCTGGGCACCATCACATGTCCCTTCCCTTTTTCCTTCCTCTACTCTGGGGGTGGAGGCAGGGGCAGTGCAGGTTCACGTACTGGAAGTGATGGTGGGATAAGTGTGTGGCAGAGAAACTAGACAGCACTCGGGGACAGGGATGGGTGCCCAAGGGCCTGAGTCCAGGCCCTGACAAAGGACTTTACTGGTCACTATCCTGCCCTTTTTACCAGATCTGGAAATCTAGACATGTTCCTTGGTGTTTCAAGCTTCTTCAAAGCCTGGCTGGAGCGAGGCACCAGGGCAGTGCCTTGCTCTGGGTCCCGGTCACATGTCTAGATTGTTTGAATAATTCAGATTTAAGAAGACCTACTTTCCTGTTAGGCCATTTCCTGCTAAAGAGCAGATGGGGGAGGGGCATTTGAATTATACATCCATGCTCCCTGGGTTTTTAGAGAAGGCTGGGCACTGAGCCAGCCCCAGGGCTGTGTCTTCACCCTGGAGCCAGGCTCAGCCCTGCAGCCACTGCTGCTGGGCCCTGGGCTTGTAACATCTGACTGGGTGTGGCTATGGACTTGCTAGCTGATTTCTGAGATGTTTCCTGAGAAGGGAGTGTGCCTGGAAAATCAACAGAGGTCTGAACTCTGGGCTGAAGGCAGGGATCCCTCAAATTTCTGTCTAACTATGGAGAGGGCCGAGCAGCAGTGTAGGATCCAAGAAACACAAGAATTCTGGACTAAAGAGGGCGGATGAAGGAGGCTTCAGACTCTCTGGATACAAAAGGGAAGGCCAGCTTCTTATCATCTTCAGGGCAGGATCGTGGCTGCTAGCTGGAACGGGCTGGAGAAAGACCAAGGTTCAGGGCCAAAGGTCCCTCCCGCTCCATGAGTACAGATATCAGAGAGGGGTGAGGCCATGTGGCAACCTGGAGCTTCAGCTAGGGATCTGAGAATCAGGGGCCAGCCCCTCCCTTCTTCCTTCCTTCCCCTCAACTTTGCCCCTGACACCCTGTCCATAAACACATAAATGATGACTTCAGCAAGTGCCGTGGGGCACGTTCCAGGGAAGGCTCGGCCCACCCTGAACAGTCACAGACCACATAGCATATGGAGGCACAGAGGCTAAACCTCAAAGCCTGAGGAGAGGTTAAAGCAAGGATTCCAAATTCTAGTATAACCTGGGCTGCATAGCAAGATAAGATCCTTACTCTAAACAATCCAGCCATAACAATCATGTTAGGCTCATTGATTTCATAAGGGACTTTGCTCATGGGCTGGCAATAACTGGGATCAGGGAAGTAGCTTATGGAGAACAGGGGTGTCCCAGAGCCTAGCCAGTCTGTTCCCTCCCTGCCCCCATCTTCACTTATGAGACCTAGATGTAGCTGAGGGCCTTACAGCAACTTAGAGGGCTCTGTAGAGAGAGCTGGTCTTGTACACTTTGGGCTAACTGCCTCTGTCCATTTCCCTTCTATACCACCTCTTCCTTCCTCCCTCTCATCCTCTTATTTCTGTGTTAAGTCCTTTACCAGGGAAGTCCTGAAGGGCAGGCATCAGGCCTTCTGGGGTTGGATGACCACCTTAGAATCTGGGACCACCTGACAGTACCCACAATACTTGACAATACCTGACCCTCTAATTTTCTACTGGTACTGGACTGTACTCCATGCCCCAACCCTTCTCTGTGGAACCAGCGGGAGCCTGGGGCCCAGATGTCTCCTGGTTACCCAGCTTTTCATGTTCCTCTGGCTCCATCCTTTTGGAACAGCAGTGACTGGCAGAGACCTTGTCCCTCCCCCTCACCTCCTGGTACAGCTTTGGTTGCTGGGTCTTGACTTGGAACTCAGAATGCTACTTAGATACCTTCTTCTCAGGCCATAAATATTCTCCAGGATCCTCAGGAGTTGGCATGTATATGGTGGGTGAGGAAGTCTTCACAGGAGTCACAGTGAAGTAGGAAAAGAGCAGAGCCAGGCTGCTGGGAATAGGCCACTCTTGAGTATTGAATCTGGCACTGGATGTCCTGTTAGGACTGGACTAGCAAGGGTTGGGAACATCTGTGCAGCAGTGACAGCAGCAAAGGCCTTGTCTTCACACAGTTATGGAATAGACCCTTCTGGGAAGATGGAGTCACAAGGGACAGATGGGGGGAAGTTTTCTGGACTCTATTGGAGAGGGTAGAATGATGGAGATCAGCTGTCAATGGCTTTAAGTAAAAGCTGGTCAGGAATGAAAGTAAGTCAGGTCTTCCTCTGATGGAGTGAAGGACATAGAGGCCCGGGGATCAGAGGCCCTAGTGGGGCAACATCAATCATGGTTATTCTTGGGATAACCGGAACCAGGTCTCTTACTCTCAAAGCAGGTCACTCACAGAGAAGGAAGAAAATATGAACAAACCCTGCAGTCTTTTGGAGAGATAAGTACACTTATTGTACTCAAGAAAAACATACAAATGTCCACATGACTGTTCGTATATACATATATGTATTCTCATGTATATATGTGTTTTCCCCCAGGCTGTCTGCTCAGCAATCGCATTTAGTAGCAAGGAATACTCAGCGCCTGAATCCACACTTCTGCAGCCCACCAGCAGGAGACCTAGCTTGAAATAAGGTGTCAGTCCAGGAATGACACAGGGAGGGCCTATGAGGACATTTTCAAGGCAGAACCATGACAGGGGAATTTCTGTGGCCTGCAGGGCAAAATGTGGAGACCACACAAAGGCTGTTTCATGAAGGAGCAGAGTGGGGAGGAGGTAGACCTTGCCGCTCCGTGCAGGAGCCAAGAATGGAAGCTATCAAGTGTGAAGGAGAGCCTCCTCGGGAGGAAGTATGGAGGTATGGAGGTGGCAGGTCCCAGAGGCCAACGAAGGAGCCAGGCTGAGATGAGGCCGCTAGACAGGGTTGTGGCCCTGGTTTGAGAGGCTAGTGCAGGCCTGGAAGAAGAGAGTTACTAAGCCTGTTCTGGAAAGAACAGAATGGGAGTGAAGGAGTCGGCGTGGCAGGAGCCGTGGTAGTCGAAGGTGGCTGGAGAGACAGGCAAGACGGGCCTGACTGAATGGCACGCATGTCTTAGAGATTCTGCAGTTTACTCCTGACATCTTCCTGTCCCATCTGGCTACTCTTGCGCGGCCTAGGCCCCGCTAGGCCGCTCACGCATGCCCTCCCGCCCTCCCGTTTTGGCCATACAGGCAAGACACATCGCCCTCCGGCTTGGGGCAGTGGCAGCTACAGCAGTAGGCCAGGGCCTGAAGCCAACGAGGCCCGTAGCCACGCCGGCCTCTCCAAGACCCCCGTGCGGGACCACGGTTCCTTTAAGCCGCTCGCGCACGCGCAGAGAGAAGGAGGGCGGGGCGGTAGCCGCGGCACGCGCACGCTGTCCGTGCGCGGTGACGCGACGTGGGGTTTCCCGAGGCTGCGGGCAGGGGCCGCCGCGCCCATCCTGATGGCTGGAGGCGTCTGAGGGGCGGACGGCGACGACGACGGCGGCGGCGGCGGCGGCGGCGGCGGGCGCGGGCGGCGAGGGCAGCGGGGCCGGGACTGGAACAGCCGCCGCGCGGACCCGACCAGCCTCGCCGGCTCCTGCCCGCAGGCCGCGAGCGCGACGACCGGGACGACCAGGCGGCGGCGTGGGCGCCAGACTGGGCGAGGTGAGCGCGGTTGGGGTCTGCGAGCGGCGCCTGGCCCGGGCTGGGCCGGGCCCCTCGGCCCTTCTTCCCGCCCAGGGGTCATCGCCCGCCCGCCCGCCTCATCCTGCTCTTCAGGGTGGGGCCGGCGGGGACGGCGATCCCCGGCTGTGCCGGGTGGGCGGCGGGGCCTGGGTCCCGGGTTGGAGGATGGGGCGGAGCCGCTTAGGCCGGGATGCGGGCCGGGGCCGGGGTCCTGGGTTCAAGGCCAGGTCTGGGATCCTGGGCTGGGGTCCTAGGTTCAAGGCTGGGGTGTGGGGCTGGGACCGGGGTCCTGGGTCCGGGCCAGGCCCGGTGTCGGGATTCGGTTCCCAGAGCCCTGGTCCCGGGATCAAGGCTCGGGCAGGGTGCTCTAGGCCAGTGTGCCGGATCCCAGCGGCGGTCCTGAATCTTAAAAAAGGGAGCGGGATGCAGGCCTGGCGCCCGGGTCGGGGATCCGCGCCTGGGCGGGACTGCCTGGGCCAGGATGTCGGGCGCGCCCCAGGCGCTGCTTCTCGCGGCGGGGTCCCCGCGGGAACAAAAGCTGAACTCTGCCCTCCCGACCGCGCCTTCCTGCGGGGCGTGGGACCCGGTCGGGCCGCACGCGGAGCTGACGCGGGGCGGGTCTCCCGGATTCGGCGGTCACCCTTGCCGGACGCCGGCCTACCGCCTGCCGCGCTCCCCGGCTCCCCCGGCTCCCCCGGCTCCCGGCGTTCCTGGTCCCAGGCGCCCGCGAATGAATGGGCGCCGCGTCCGGCCGCCGCGACAAGATGGCGATGCCCGCCTTTGTCAGGCAGGACCGCGCCGTCCGCCGCCGGGGCTGAAAACAAAGGCTGGCCCTGGCGGCCGGTGCAGAGGAAAATGCGCCGGGTCCAGGTTCTCCTGGATGCCGGGTTCTGGGTGGGGACCTCTGGCCCAGAGCCCTCAGCGGGTGGTCTAGCCTTTCTGTGTCCCCTGGGGAACTGCAGCTTGCCTTTTGACCTTTTGATATATTTAGACTTTTTTTTTTCGGGGTTTTTTAAACGACACGGTTTTAGTTTCCCGAAGTAGCATCCCTGTATGTGTTCAGTTCAGCCTTACAGAAGTAACGCCAGAATTTGTATTTTGAGAGGACAATTAGTGGAATTTATAACTAAGTGCATTACCTTGTGTATGAATTTTGACATTTCAGGTGTAGTGTTGGTTTGGTAGTAATAGCTCTTTTATGTTTGTTTCTATCTGATAACAGCAATCAGGCTTTGTGTGTGGTTAAGTAGCCTGTGAGATTATTAACCAAGAAAATATAGTCGATTTTTCTTTATGAGCAAATAAATGGCAGTGTTAATCTTGTGAAAAGTTCCACATCTGTGGAGACTGAATGTGGCCTTCAGAGAAAGCATTAATCTGTTTCTAAATAGCTTTTTTGTTTGTTTGCTTGGTTTTTTGTTTTTTTTTATACATTTGAAACTGTAGTGTTTTTGGTGGTGAGAAAAACAGTCTTTATTTGAAAATAAGGTTTTTAGTTCTCATGCTAAGATGTCTCTGGATTCTTCTGGAAAGTACTTCATACTGCAAAAAGAAAATAAAGGAGCAGTTCACTTTCTCCTGTCTTACACTCGGTGTTTGGCCGGGCATGGAAGTGTGAAGACAGCCTTTGAGCCTCTAGACAACAGAACGAGGTTCTGGCTTGATATGACTTAAGGGAGACTGACCTTTCTCACAGACCTGTACAGGAATGTAGTGCATCTGGGAAGGCCGGCATCTCCATGGAGAAGTCTAGACTATAGGTGTAGGGCCCTGCCTGCATTTTATTTCACTGCTACAGTATGCGATCTTTCTTAGAAGGTGGGAGTCTAGAAAGTCAGAATAGGTTGTCTGAGGCTGTGTGTGTGCTCATACCTGCTGCCTGGCTCCTGGGCCTACTGTCATACCCAGTGTCAGCATTGTATTTGTGCAGGAGATTGAAGATGCAACCTTTTGACAATGTCTTTCCTCCCTGAGCTCACCCACTGGATGCAAACAGTTCTTTGATAGCATCTGAGCTGACAAGGCTGTATGTGTTTCATCAGAGTGGTGGAGAGCGCCCATCAAGTATACTTTTGAAAAAGGCTTTGTTTGATAGCCTTAGTTATATCTAATTTGGGGGAGAGGAGATCAGGTAAATTTCCTCACACTCGGAAGTTTGCAGAATAAACCAGATGTGGTACGATGTTCTGTAAATCCCAGCAGTCTGGGCAGCCTAGTCTACCTACAGCCTATGCCTTGTCCAAACCCTCCCTTTCCCAAAGTCTGCATTTTAGGGTTTGTGTCTCTCTTCCTAAAAGTAGAAACTTTTCACATCTGCTAGTGAGGATGATTTCAGAGTGTATCCAGGTGCATATATACTGATCACTGGAGGAGAGTGCACAGACTTCCTGCGGCTTTGTTAGTCTCACTTAAATACTGGACTGGCTAGCAGGGTGTGGTGGCACACACCTGTGATCCCAGCTCTTGGGAGGCAGAGGCAGGCAGATCTCTGTGAGTTCAAGGCTAGCCTAATCTACAAAGCAAGTCCAGGACAGCCAAAACACTATTACACAGAGCAACCTTCTGTCTTGAGAAACAAAACACTGGGCTCGGGGTTCAGGTACTCAATGCCAACCAAGCCTGAGGACCTAAGTTAGGTCCCTGGTGCCCCTTTGGGGAAAGGGGGACATTCACTCTTGCCAGGCATCCTGCAATCATGCACATACTTGGACTAAGTAAGTAGGTGTTGTTGGTTTTTGTTTTTGTTTTTTTTCCCTTCTCTGTGAAGCCTTGGCTGTCCTGGAATTTGGTCTGTAGACCAGGCTGCCCTGGAACTCTCAGAGTTCCACCTGCCTCTGCCTCCCAGAGTGTTGGGATTACAGGCATGCACCACCACCTTCTGGCTAAGTAAGTATAATTTAAGAAAATCTATTATCCATTGGTATTGGAAAAATTAACAGCTCTAAATGTATCCTTGAGAAAGGCGTGAGCAGTCTGGAATCACCTACTGTTAGTTGGCTGAGTGGCCAGTGCTCACTGTGTGAGCTGCAGTAGTTTTGTTTTAGAAGTATAGTAGTATCTGCAGTTACTGGTTTGTTCATTGGATTGTTTTTCTCTGCCCAAGAGATTTGGCTCATGTCAGTCACCAAATTGGATTAAATTCTTTATGTGGGCTTTGGCTTTAGCATTAGTGGATTGGTAATAGATATTCTCAGTTTTATTATCTGGACTTGACCATATGGTGTGCCTTTCCCCATCTCCCTTTAGTTTTTAAAAGAATATTTCACTCTGTAACCCAGGTGGTCCTGGTATTCACTAGGTAGTCCAGGCTGGCCCCTATCCCCTGGTGATCCTTCCTCCTCAGCTTCTCAAGTGCTAGGATTTAGACATGCCATCATGCTCAGCTTTACACGCTGCCCCCCTCTTTTTTTAATCCCGAGACAAGCTTTCCCTGTGTAGTCCTGTCTATCCTGGAACTTGCTCTGTAGACCAGGCTGGCCTCAAACTCACAGAGATCTGCCTGCCTCTGCCTCTCAAGTGCTGGGATCACAGGCGTGCGATACCACCACCTGGCCTATGCCATATTGTTTTAAAACCTTTATTTAGCATAAGTCTCATAAGACATGAAGCAGTTTTTTTTTAGAATCTTAGAGGTTTAATTGTTAAAATCGTTAGTATTTTATATGTATGTGCATGCATATGTGTGCGCACACACCCGTGTGTGCTTGGTTCCTGCAGAGGCCAGAAGGCTGGGAACTGGGAATAAAACCCAACTTTCTTGTAGAGAGAACGAGATGGCTGAGTCAGCTCATTTTCTTAATTCATAATTTTTAAGTCTTTAATTTTTCCTTAGTTCTTAGTAGTAGTAGTTATTTTGAGACAAGGCTACATAGACCAGGCTGTTCTTGAACCCACAGAGATCTGCCTACCTCTGTCTCCTTCCTGAGTGCTGGGACTAAAGCTGTGAGCTACCATGGCTGGCATCTTCTTAATCCCCCCTCCTTCCCCTCCCCCCCCCCATACACAGGGGTTATCTGTGTAGCCTTGGCTGTCCTGTACTTACTTTATAGAGCAGGCTGGCTTCAAACTCAGAGATCCACCTGCCTCTTCTCTTGAATGCTGGGATTGCAGGTATTCGCTACCGTACTGGCTTCCTGTTAATTCTTACCTTGATTTAAATTCTGATTTTAGGAGCTGATGGTGAGTACTTGTAAGCTCAGCACTTGGGAAGTGGAGGCAGGATCAGGATCCTGCTCAAGTTTAGCTGCATAGTGAGGGAATCCAGACTGGGCAATAGGAGACCATATTTGAATAATTCCAGGTTTGCATTTGGGTTTTTGTTTTGTTTTTAAGGCAGCTCATTGTACTGCTCAGGCTAGTCTTGGACCACTCAAAGGATCCTTATCCTTCAGCTTTTCCGAGTGCTGGATTACATTCTCCCCAGAGCTGTCTTTGTGTTAATATTTGTAAAAATTATGAAGTATAAGTTTAATTAAATGGTTGGTTTAGTGACCGTTGAACAAGAGGAGAAAAGAACATATTTAAATTAAAACGTTTACAAAACTGAAATGTTATTAGTGATAGGAAAATGGTCCTGTGATGTTGTATGGATGTTTGTATGTAAACTGCTCTGGAATAGGGACTATGCCTTTTTAAAGATTGACTTTTGTTGCATAACTCATTTCAGAAGTGCAGACCTCTTAGACATGGCAGTTGGTCAGTGGGTAGGAGGACTGCTGCTCTTTAAGCTCCTTGTGCAGTGCTGGCTTTAGGGAGCCATGTTGATCCCCTGATGCTGCTGCTAGCTCCCATGACAGAAAACCATTTGCTCTTTTTCCTTTTTATTTTTATTTTCCCTTTTTCAAGACAGGGTTTCTCTGTGTAGTCCTGGCTATTCTGAAACTCTATTAAAGAGACTGGCCTCAAACTCAGAGATCCACCTGCCTCTACCTCCAAAGCCTGGATTAAAGGGATGCACCATTACCCAGTTTACCTTTTCTTTTAGAAAGTCTTAACAATATTTATTGATTTGTCTTTTTTTGGGTATGGGGGTTGTTTTCAAGACAGGGTTTCTCTGGTACTTATTCTGTAGACCAGGCTGGCCTTGAACTCAAGATGTTTAATTATGTTACTATTTTTTGTTTGTTTTTGTTTTTGAAGACAGGGTTTCTTTGTATAGCCTTGACTGTCCTGGAACTAGCTCTGTAGACCAGGCTGGCCTCAAACTCTCAGAGGTCTATCTGCCTCTGCCCCGACATCTCCAGTACTGGAATTAAAGGTGTTGGGCACCATTCCTTTAGTGATTTGTCTTCTTAAATCAGAATTTTTAGAGTGTTTCTAAAATCTCCCCAATTTATAACACTAAGATTACAAAAAATGGTTCTAAGGATTGAGTCCATTTTGCTATTGATAAAAAGGTTTTTATGAGATAATAATTAGTAGTCCCAAATTTTATAATGTATCTTATCAAGAGAGGCGAGATTATATAAATTAGCTCATAAGACTGTTAGCTTGAAAGCAGTAAGTGTGGGTGAAACATGCTTATTTTACTTGTAGTAGTAGTACAAGACAAGTTGATTGTCTTGTAACTCAGCAGCCCTGTGGTGATTGTAAAATACAAGATCTACAGATGCTGCCAGGCTGTGGTGGCACACACCTTTAGTCTCAGCGCTTGGGAGGCTGAGGCAGGCGGATCTCTGTGAGTTCTCTGCCAGCCTGGTCCACAAAGTGAGTCCAGGACACCCAAGGCTACACAGAGAGACCCTGTCTCAAAAAAAGAAAAAAAAAAAGAAAAAGAAAAATACAGATGCTCACCTACTTCTCTGTTGATACTTCCTTTCCTTTATATTAATTAAGTTACTTAATATTTCAAACTCAGCACCTTCTTTTCTGGGTCCTGGGGATAAAGTTATGGGAGCCTGACCAGCAGGAATAATGGAAGTCAGTAGTTCTCAGGGATACCTAACCAGTTCTAGATCTTGGTGAAATCTCTAAAAGAAATTTGGCGCACAGGAGAGGAGATGGTGTGTTTTTCATGCAACAGAAGGCAGCTAGACTCCACTATGTGCCCCACAGTAAACACTCAATAATTCTTAAACCGGGAGCTTTCATTTAGAGAGCGTCAGCAGGCCTGTACAGGATTTGAGGAGCTTGACTGACTAGGCGGTGGCCGTGATTAAGCCTGGAGCATGCTCAAAGCAGAGAAGGAGGAGGCCGCCTGTGGCCTCGGCTGGTGGAGAATGAGTGAACCTGGTTATGGAGAAGCTGCCCTTGGCTGCATGGGGTGAGGTGCTACATCTAGGTTCTGTCCTGAGCGCATGTTGGGCAGATAGTGATTTTGGTTTGTGTGTGATGGGATGGTGGCTACTCTGTCTTCACAGGCACACAGCAGTCTTTGAACATTCTCTTCTCTTGCTCTATGAATACCCTCCCAACTGTGTTCATGCTCCCCACTTAGGAATTTCTGGACCGCAGGCTTCACAGCCTGATGTTGAACTTCCCACTAGCATTAAGCTTCAGGAACAAAGATGGTGAGCCTTTTTTTTTTTTTAGATTTATTTACTTATTATTTATATAGTGTTCGCCTGCTTGCATGCCTGCAGGCCAAAAGAGAGCACCAGATCTTTATAGGTTGTTGTGAGCCACCATGTGGTTGCTGGGAACTGAATTCAGGACCTTTGGGAGAATGGCCAGTGCTCTTAACCTCTGAGCCACCTCTCCAGCCCCCAGATGCTAAGCTTTCTTGATGTGTCACTAACCCTGAAAGGGTTACTACGTATTTGTTGAATCAGTGACTTCTGTTATATGACTATGGTCCCAGGAGACACAGAGGCCTTTGGGAGTTATTAGCATTTTGATGGTGATTGGAGCCATGGGATCAGTGCTCATTACTCTGATCTGCCAATATAAAAATGTAAATCCATAAACCCTTAGCAGTTCCTGAAACCCTTTTAATACTACTTGTAATCATATAAAAATTTTGTTTGACTTACTGCTATGTTGGATTTGTACTAATTACTTAACACCACAGATCAAGGCTGTGGTACAAACTAGTTTTCTCAGCATCAGGTTAATCACTGGGTATGGTGGCACAGGTCTTTAATCCCAGATGCAAGAAGGAGAGGCAGGCAGATGTCCATGACTCTGAGGCAAGCCTGGTCTACATAGTGAGATTCAGGCCAACCAAGGCTTTTAAAAAATCATTAATCCTTCACATTTATGATTTTTAGTTTTTGGAATAAAAATCTTGCTTTATGTCCCAGTCTGGCCTTTAAAAAAAACCTTGGTGCTGTTGATGAATTGACAAAAATTGGTTCTGTTATTTTATAACTCTTGACTGCCCACCCATCTCTCTACTGTCCTGTGGAAGAATGGGAAGTAGTCATGAAATACACAGGTAGGCATTATGAAGTTGAACTCTGGCTATTCTGATATGGATAATGGCTTCTCAAAGATAAACAAAGTGAACTAGATACTTAAAATAACTTGAGTCTTAATGGCAATACTCAAACCCTGAAGTTTCTATTTTATAATAATATAATAGGAATATTTAATATAATGTAATAAAAATAGAAAACTCCAAGAGATTGCACAGTGATTAAGTACACTGGCTTCTTTGCCAGAGGACCCAGGTTTGATTCATAGCACCCACATGGTGGCTCACAACCACCTGCAACTCCAGTTTTGGGCATCTTCTTCTAGTCTCTGAAGGCATGCATGTGGGGCGCAGGCACACTTGCAGGCAAAACACATATACATAAAATGAAATCAAATAAAATATGTTTTTGTTTGAGATCAGGTTTATCTGTGTAGGCCTGGCTGTCCTAGAACTCACCCTGTAGACCAGGCTGGCCTCATGCCCAGAGATCTGCCTGCCTCTGTCTCATGAGTGCTGGAACTAAAGGCATGTGTCCACCACCACTTGGACATAAAATGTTTTTTTAAAAATAGAAGTTTTCAAACAAAAATTGGCATTATTGTTTCTGCAGGGATGACAGACTATCCAGTAGTTAAATAGGTGGGTTGTGTGTTTTCCAGGGATGAAACCATAGGCCTCATTCATGTATGCTAGGCCAATGTTTTGCCACGAAGGTGCATCCTTAGTCCTGAGGACAGTGTACTTTGCTTAGGAGATTGAGGATAGTGCTAGTGAAATGGTTTTTGTTAACTATAAAATAAAGCATTGTCGTCATTTGAAATGTCTCTTTATATCTGAACTTTCATTTCCCAAATGACCTGTATATGATGCTATGAACCCACTGATGGACAAAAGATCCATTCAGAGCATAAACTGGAGTAAAATGATTTGATGTAACCATTTGAAAAATTGTCATTTTTAGATTCCGAGTTAGAACTACTCTTTAAGAAACTAGCCACAAATAAAAGATGACTTGTCTCGAAAACAAGTTTGGGTTTCATGTACAACCCATAATAATTAAAAATTGTTTAAAAAACCACAAAGTGGAAGGAGTGAACGAGCTAGTAAAGTGCATGTGTACACACACACTTGCACACGAATGATTAGAAAAGAAGAAGAAATTGACCGTTTGCGCTGACAGGACAGCCCTGTGGCAGTGTTCGCTCCCGGGGACCCACACTCCATCCCACCACTGCAGGCAATCTCAAAGAGTATTTATTTCACAAGACTGTAAAAATCCTTTCCCAGCAACCTGTGAGGGCTGTTTCCCTTCCCCTCCTTTTAATTGTTTTTATTTTTCAAGACAGTGTTTCCATGTGTAGTCCTGCTGTTCTGAAACTCTGTAGACACGAGTGCTGGCATTAAAGGTGTGGGCTACTATGCCTGACTTTTTAAAAAAATTTATGTGTCTTTGAGTACCACCTATGTGGGTTCTATGTGGGTTCCATTTGAAGCCAGAGGAAGGTATTGGGTCCTCTGTTTGTTTGTTGGGTTTTTGTTGTTGTTGTTGTTAACATGTTTTCCAAGTGCATACATTTTGGGGGAGCAGGCTTTGTGATGTGTATGGTGAACATTTGGGGATGCTCCTACATGCATGTGTGGAGGCTGGAGTTGACTTGGGTATCTAATGCTCTCATTAGTTGTGTATTTTAGTGGAACTTAAATACTTTATTTTTTATCTATTTTAATTATGTGTGTGTTGTAGTAAATATTAATCGTCTTCTACAAGACGATTTGTACACATATGTGGATACCCTTAGAAAGGTCAGAAGAATGTGGCAGATACCCTGGAGCTGGAGTTACAGGCATTGGTGAGCTGCCCAGTGGGGGTGCTGGGAGCCTAACTTGGGTCATCTGGAAGAGTGATATGTGTTCCTAACCACTAAGCTATCTCTAGACCTTCCTCAGTTTTTGAGACAAGAGTTTTTGACTGACAGTGGAGCCCAGTAGGCCTGTGGGATCATCCGCTCTCCTATCCCCAGCTCCACTTCACTCTCAATACCGGGGTTACTGGCACGGGCTGCCACATTTTGCTTTTTATGTAGGTTCTGGGGATTCAGACTCAATTCCTCATATTCACTGGAGTAAAATGATTTGATGTAACCATTTACCCACTGAAATATCTCCCTAGCTTCTGAATTAATGTTTAAAACTTTGCAGTCTTGGGCTACAAGGATGGCATAGTGGATAGAGTTTTGCATTTAAGCCTGATAACCTGAGCTTAATCCCTGGGACTTAACATAGAAGACAGCTGACTCAACGCAAGTTGTCGTCTGACCTCCAGGAGCTCCTCACTCCTTCACGTTAATAAAAAATTAAATCTTAAACTTAATTTCTTAATATTGTAGATTCGAGTTAATCTACCAAAGCTCCTGGGATCCTGAATGATTGAGAATGGAAAGAGATCCTGAGCTGCAAATACAGACACTGGAGGTCCTTTGCTTGTAGTCTGGCACTCTGGTCTAATGTCTTGTCCTTAGTCTCATGTCCAGCATGGCAGTGCTGCTTCTTCCAGGGGTGGAAACTAGTGTTTCTATGAAGTCTGTCCTTTGAGTAGGCATGAAGACAGCAGCAAATGATGAGCAGAGAACAGTAGCTCACAGAAAACCGGAGAAGAGAGCCACAGTCCATGGGAGTCTTCTGACAGTACAAGGGGTACTCAAAAGTGATACTCCTGGTGAAGAGTGGGGAATAGATGGAGCTTGCCGCAGTGGAGGAGACGCCTGAGGACCTACAGTGATGAGAAGCTCAGGTGTTTGCTGTGCTTGAGTGGTGGCTACAGAGGGAGATCTTCAGTGAGATGTACCTTCAGGGCCTTGCAAAAGGAGCTAGCTGATTTTCCATGTAGAAATAAATTTCTTTACTCCTTGGCTCTTTGATCCTTTGTCTGACATTCCCTGTGGTCAGTTTTGTAGGTTGTGTTTATTGGGTGTTGCTGAATGTTGAGTAAAAAACCGGTATTCATGTGTAATCCACAGATGTAGCCCCCCCTTCAGAGATGTGCAGGCCAGCAGAGAGATTAGGTAATTGGCCCGTTGTTGATGGAACCATTGGTAAACTTAGTCATAGGTCACTCGATTGTGACTTTTTTTTTAGTTCATTTCAAGACCAGAGTGTTTGCCACCTTCAGGTATTATTACAAGATTTTTTTTTTTCCTTCTGTGTAGGTTTGGCTGTCCTGGACTTGCTTTGAAAACCAGGCTGCCCTCAAATTCAGCGATGTGCTTGTCCCTGCCTTCCCAAGTGCTGAGATTAAAGGCATGCACCATTGTGCCCGGCCCTTTTATTTTATGAAATTTTTTATGAATGTTGCTGTCTCTGGATGGAAAAGCAACAACATTATTGCGAGGTGTCTTCTTTCTTCCTTTTTTTTTTTTTTTTTTTTTATTGATGTTCATGTTTTTGAGACGGAGCCCCACCATGTAGCCCTAGCTGGGCTTGAATTTACCAAGAGTCTGTCCACTGTTCCCCGGTGCTGGGGTTGAAAGCTTGTGCTACCACTTCCAGCCAGCTGTGCTTTTTTCCTTGTAGTTAATTTGTCTGTCTGTTGGACATCTTGTTCTTTCCACTCTACATCACTTTTCTCATCTCGTGGGTATGGTGAGGATTAAATGAGTTGGGGCACCAGGCCTGGTGGTGCCTATCTTTGATTCCAGCACTGGGGAGGCAGAGGCAAGATCTTGGAGTTCAAGTCCAGACTAATCTAAATAAGGAGTTCCAGAACGGCCAGTGCTACATAGAGAGACTGTGTCTCAAAGTTTTAAACAAACAAACAAACAAACAAACAAACAGGTAAATAAAATGTCAGCCTTAGTGGACATTATTGGAGTGTCTTACTCCTTTTCCTTCCTTTCATGAGATGCTTCCCTGGGCCCTGCTGGGCCTTGAGTTCTGTTGTAACAAACAACCACAAATCTCTTCTCATAGTTCTGGAGGATAGAAGTCTGAAATCAGGGTGCAGGCAGAGATGTGCTCCTTCTGCAGACGCCATGGAGAGTACTGTTAGACATATAATGCTTCACTGTAGAGCAGCTCTCCTTTTTACCCTTATGTTTGTTGCTGCATCACTTCAGTTCTCCGCACCCTGTTCCTAGGGCCTTCTCTCTGTGTAACTGCTTTCCCTAGAAGGACACAGTGATTTGGGTAAAGGCCCACCCTAATTCAGCGTGACTTTGTTTTAGTTTGCCAGATTACACAGTTTTGGGTGGACTTGAGTTTTGGCAGATGCCGCTCAAGTCTAGGTATGGAGTGCTTCATCCTTTGAGTCACCTTTTTGTGTGTTTCTAACTTACGATCTCCCATGTATTTATTTTCTTTCAAAATTGGTAGTCTTGGAGATGGAACTCAGGGTCTGTCCTATGTTGGACAATGCTAAAACTATACCTCCAGTCCTCTTTCCCTATTTCTGTGTTATGTCTTGCTTAATAAGAGCTTCTAGCTGGATGTGGTGGCACATGTCTTCAACATCAGCACCCAAGAAGCAGGGGCAGGCCTGGTCTGCAGAGTGAGCTCCAGGCCAGCTAGGGCAACACAGGGAGATCCTACCTCAAAATAAAATAAAATAAAATAAAATAAAATAAAATAAAATAAAATAAAATAAAATAAAATAAAGTAAAGTAATAAATAAATAAAATAAAATACAAAATAAGAAATGAGTGTATATATCAGCCAGTCATAAAAATCAGATATCTTGCTGGGTGATGGTGGTGTACACCTTTAATCCTGACACTCTGGAAGCAGAGGCAGGTGAATCTCTGAGTTCAAGGTCAGGCAGTCTGGTCTACAGAGCTAGTTCTAGGACAGCCAGGCCTAAGCAGAGAAACCCTATCTTGAAAAACTGGGGGGAAAAATCAGATGTTTTTGCAGTGGGCAGTTGGAGGCTAATTGGGTCATCTGTAACAAGCAGCAAAAAAGAGGAACCGGCCACAGGATGAATAACTTATCAGACAAGGGGATTCCTCTGTCCTGGCTGTTAATTATGTAGCAGAAGGTGCTGGGATTCAGTCAGAGAGGGCAAGGACTGTGCACCTGGGCTTCTGCACCTCCCTTTCCTGTGGAGGTCTGAGAGTTCTGCTGTAATTATACTTTTTGGTCTGAATGTTTAACTTTACAATGCTTTATGGTAAATTTCTGCTTTGGCTTTTATTGTAGAAGTCAGTAATTTAGGTTAATGAGTGGCTAGATGAAGTGTGGAGCCGTAGACTGGCCCAGCCTGAGTCTTCTCATGTGCTCTTTTGTAACCAGCTTTTTTTTTTTTTTAAGTAAAACTTACAGGGTTGGTATTTTTCTTCTTTTTGGGTTTGTTTTTTTTTTTTTTTTTTTTTTGTTATGTTTCTGTATTCTGCCTGCATGTACACCTGCACATCAGAAGAGGGCACCAGACCTCATTATTGATGGTTATGAGCCATCATGTGGTTGCTGGGAATTGAACTCAGGACCTTTGGAAGAGCAGCCGGTGCTCTTACCCTCTGAGCCACTCTCCAGCCCCCGTTTTAGGTTCTTAAGAGAGGGAGTTGGTCTAATGTCACTGTTTTCATTGTTAGGTTTTTCTACAGCTCCTGTGATGGCTTTGTTTTATGAAAGGCTCTTTCTTTGTTGCCTAGGCTGGTCCTGAGCCCTTGGGTTCACCTAATACTCCTCTCAGCATCCTGAACAGTGAATTATTTGTGTTTTTTAAGGTAATCAGAACTCCTTTTTTTTTTTTTTTTTAAGATTTATTTATTATTTATACAACATTCTGCCTGCACACAAGATCTTACTATAGATGGTTATGAGCCACCATGTGGTTTCTGGGAATTGAACTCAGGACCTTTTGAAAGAACGAGTATTCTTAACCCCTGAGCCATCTCTTCAGCCCTAATCAGAACTCTTAAAGACTTGTTGTACACTAGCTCTGGGAGCATGCCCTTGTAATCAGCAGAGAAGCAGAGGTGCCTAAGAGGCTCTGGAGTTCAAGGCTGTCTGTGAATAGCCAGCAGAACAAAAAACAAAGCAGCTCTATGAGCTACAATTATGTATAGCTTAAATTTTTTTGAGATAGGTTCATAGGTATTCTGTTTGTTTGTTTGTTTGTTTGTTTGTTTGTTTGTTTGTTTTGAGACAGGGTTTCTCTGTGTAGCCTTGGCTGTCCTGGACTCAGTTTGTAGGCCAGGCTGGCCTTGAACTCAGAGATCTGCCTGCCTCTGCCTCCCAGAGAGTCATAGTTATTCTAATCTAATCTAATCAAAGGATGGCTTTGAACTGGTTCTGCCTTTACTCTGATGTGCTTATGTTACAGATGTGGCCCACTGCACCTTGCTTGTGTGATGCTGTGGGCTGAATGGAGGACTTGTGCATGCTGAGGTCCATCAGCCCTGTAGGAGAGCGTTAATACCATGTAAGGCCCAAGATTTGTCCACAGATCTTTTTCTTAGTCTCATCCCAGCACAGAAGTCAGGCCTGGGTAACAAGCCTAACTCTGTACCCAGGTACCCTGTTTCTAAATTTTTTATTTTATTTGTGAGACAAGGTCTTGCTAAGTTACCTAGCCTGACTGACCTTGGAGGTGGGGGACGGACGGACCTAAACTTCCTAAGGGCTAAAATTGTAGACATGTGGCAGTTTTGCCCATCTGTTGTTGTTTGTTTAATTTTTGTTTGTTTGTTTTACTTTTTGAGACTTGGTCTCTTATGGCCCAGGCTGGCCTGAACTTGCTTTGAGGACAAGTCTGATATAGAACTGATCTCCCTGACTCTCCTTCCCAAGTGTATACCCAGCTGCAAGTTGTCTGTTTTGTTTTTCAGATTTATTTTACATATATGTGAATGTGACACTTGAGTACAGTGCCCACTTGTGCCAAGAGAGGATGCCAGACAGAAGCCAAGCATAGGTCTTCTGAAGAGTAGCCATTGCTTCTTGCCCCAGGCTGTGTTTTAATTAAGGGAGAGACTCTTGGAATGCTGTTCAACATGTAGGCTAACCCCGCCTCCTGCTGGCCCCAGCTCCCTGGGACTAGGTGTGAGAAAGGGCCATTTTGAGTGAAGCTATTTTTTTTTTAAAGATTTATTTATTTATTATGTATAGTGGTTTTTGCCTGTTTGTAGACCTGCATGCCAGAAGAGGACACAAGATCTCATGTTGCGAGCCCCACTGTGTGGTTGCTGGGAATTGAACCAAGGACCTCTGAAAGAGCAGCCAGTGCTCTTAACCTCTGAGCCAGCTCTGTAGCCCTTGAGTGAAGTTTTGACTTTCCTTCTCTTATCTGTTTGGCAGCTTTGTGTGTACTCCGCTCAGTATGGTTAGAATTCTGTCACTTTGATTCCTGGTGGTGTTTGTGGAAGTCTCCAAAGGGGTGATTCCTGGCTACTCCACTGAGCTCTCTTAGTTTCTTTTTCTAGACTTACTAGTTCTACTTCCAAAAAAGTGAAGTATTTATACTCTTGGGCAATAAATGGGAGAAGCTAAGAATTCCCATCTAAGCTTTGGTAAAGTCTCCTGATGAGCTTGGGAAGGGTATGCATCCGTCAGGCCTCTCAACCCCTGCTGCTTCTATCCCAGTAATCAGCAGTAGACTATGTTCTCTGTGGTAGGCGAGCAGATTCTCCACTAGGCACCGGGATTCTTTGTCCTCTAGTTCTAAGGCTGAGGTAGGATGAGTTTAAAGCCAGCCTGGACTAATAATCCTTATACCCCCCCCCAAATCGACAAAAATAAATCAAACCCTCTTCAAAATGTGATTATGTCATGAAACAATAAAAATTTACATGAATTTTCCTCCTTGCTACCAAGGAATATATGTGTATGTTGAGACACTGATCTTGCTGTATATATAGTCATGCTAGCGTCGAACTTGGAATCTTCCTGCCTGTGTGTATTTTTTGTTACAAACCTGTGTTTATATAACTGCAGTTCAGTTAAAATCAGTAAATTCCATACTAGGTATGTGTTTTGTTTACAAGTTTGTTTGTTCTTACTTTGGCATTTTTAAGAACACAGGACAGTAGTCTTGTAGAAGGAACCAGTAACTCTGACTGAGCTCCTTTACAGTGTGATCCAGGGCTTTGCATTATAAGCAAAAAACCACATGAATATGCCTGTGCTTCTCTGGTGAGTGTCTTCAGTGATGTTCTTAGTGCTTGGAAGGTCTGCTATACTTGGCTACTGCTTCTGTCTCTCCCTTGTGTCTCTTCATTTTTCTTGCCCTTCATTCCCCCATCCCTAGTTCTACTTTCCCTAGGAAGGACCTTTCAATCAGCAGGCCCTGCTGGGCTTTGTTAATTAGAAAGCTCATCCCTGTCCTCATAAGTATATGACATGTTTCCAGCTTTACTGTCCTCAGCCAAAAAGAAGGAAAAGGAGATGGGCCAGGTCTGTGGGGTCCTTTTTCCTCCTCCTCTTTGGCTCACTTCATCTTCTTCCCCCATTTGTCCTTATTTTTCTTTCCATTGTATCCTTCCCTACCTTGTTCTTAGCCATGTTGGCTATTTATCTCTGAGACCTGGGTTTGGGATTTGATGGAAAGGTTCCTAAATTCATGACGATACTGTCTCAGAGTCCCTGGTGCTCTGGCCCCAACATATCTTTAAATCTCCTGTAATTGGTTGTAAGATCCAACCTGAGCAATGATTTCTAACCAACTCGGTGACCAGTTGAAAAGTAATACTCATGAGTTGTGGAAAACTAATTTTATTCATTCTTCATTAGTGGACTGTATAGCTTCCCAAATTTGAGAATCAGATTAAGCTCCATTCACCACATTTCCTGTGCCATGCTGAAGCTTATGCGATGCCAGCTTTTTTATTAAAGCTGCCATCAGGACTGGTGGTTGGTGTGACTTCATAAGGAGGGTGTGTAGCTGGTGTGGAGTGCGGTGCTCCCTCCTCTCTTGTCCGTTACTCCAGCCTCCCACATTGCTTCTCAGTGCTGAGTGTGTTCAACGTTCTCAACAACAACGTTTAGTTGGGGAACTAAGGTTATTGGTGTGAGTGTGAGGCCGTGGAGGGGTATGTTTTGAGGCAAGGTGTTACTGTCATTAACTGGCCTGGAACTCAATCTGTAGTCCAAACCTGCCTTGTACTCAAGAGATTCACTGGCCTCTGCTTCCTGAGTGCTGGATTTAAAGGCATGGACTACCACACCTGGCTTTTTGTTTGCTTGTTTTATTTTAAACATTTGTTTGTGAGTCTGCCTACAAAGTATACCACTATGCTTGTAGGTCAGAGAACAGTTTACAAGAGTTGGTTCTCTCCTCCCATTATGTGGATTCCAGGGATCAAACTCAGACCGCCAGGCTGGGTAGCAAGTCTCTTACTCATTAAGCTATTTCCCCAGCTCAGAAGTAAGTTTATTGAGTATATTGCAAGGGCAGCAACACAATTCCATTTGTTTGTGGTTTTACTGACATGTGAACTGGAAAAAAAAAGGTTACAGGGCCTGGAAGGATGGCTTAGCAGTTGAGAGCACTAGCTGCTCTTCTAGACAACCTGGTTTTGATTCCCAGTACTCAAGTCCTAGTGGATTGTAGGTTTCTTATGGCTTTTGTGAGCAAGAGACACACATACATGTGGGCAAAACACTCACAAACATAAATAATTAAAAACATCTTCTGTTAGGGTAATAACAGTACTTAGGAGATGACCTTGTATCTGGCCATGTCTTCCCATCCTCTTTTTGGAAAAGAGCCTGTGTACCCTAAGCAGGCCTTAGGTGTTCAGTCTTCTACCTCAGGCCCACCTCCTCCTGCTTTAGATACAATAAGCTAATAAAACAGTGGCACTGTGATCTGTTAGAGGAATATTAAAGTGGGTATACAGTACTTATTTTCAGAGGCTTTCTTTTATTTGTGTTTGAGACAAGAGTCTCACCGTGTAGGCTAAGCTGGCCTTGATCTTGCTGTGCTGTGATCCTTCCAGCTAGGACCTCAGCTGAAGGTATGTGCCACTAATGGCTTAGAAGCCGCTCTTATTTGTTTGGAGAATTGCATTATTACCTGATGATATGTTTTGAATCTATGGTGCTTTATGACTCATTTCTCTAGTTAGATGGTGCAGAACAGAAAGATGAATGCTTACGTAACTTACATCCTATGTTGCAGGACCCCACGGTTGCTTGGCCTACTTGTGCCTCCTTCCTAGTTACCCTTTCCATTCCAGTGCCTGCCCTGAAATGAGCTAGCACAGACCTCTCTTAGAGACAGACTGCTAGTTGGCCGTGGTTGTATGGAGAATGATAGGCCTTATTGGACAGTGGACCAGATACCATTGTTCAGTTAATACAGAGGACAATGGAAAGACTTGAAATACGGTTTTCAGAAGTGATAGAGCTCTGTGCAGCCTGTCTCCTCTTTCTTTTTCCTTGTTTCCTTTCATTCGGTTTATTTTATTTTATTTTTATGTGTACTGTGTGTGTGTGAGTGCCTATATATGTGCACTATGCACATTCCTAGTGCCTACTAAGACCAAAAGAGGGTGTTGGAGCCCCTAGGAACTAGAGTTACAGAAGGTTGATTATAGGCCGTTTGATGTGGGTGCTGAGAACTGAACTTAGATCCTTGGAGCCTTTGCAAGAGCATCAAGTGCTCTTAACTGCTGAGCTGTCTTTCTATCCCCCTAGCTTTTATTTCTGTTTCCTGTGAGTGCTTCCTATCCTGGGGCCTGTCAGAATCCTTGTCTCCCTTTTTCCTATAAGAGCCTTAGTTAGACCAGGTAAATACTGAGGGTTGGGAGAAATTGGAGAAGGCATCAGGAGCTGTTTAATTTTTTTGCTTCTAAATTTAACCATTTCCTTAAAAAATGTAATTAATATTCAGCATTTTTCTTTTAAACAATTTGAGATGGGAAAAAAAATAGGACAGTATGTTTATCTAGTTAAGACATAGGAACTTAACGTGTCAGCTCATCTGCCCATGTACCTATCCTACCTTTGGGAGGTCCAGTGTATGCTGCTTTAGTTCTTAAAAGAAAAACTACTGTTGTCACCTGTTTAGTATCTTTTCTCCCCATATGCCACCATGCTGCATTAGATAGGATTGGTACAAAGCAAAAAAGTTCATGAAAGTAAAAAGCCCCCTGCTAGCCAACTACTGGGCTATCACGATATGCCAAGCATGCAGTGAGAATTTGACATGGGGTGGGAGGAGTTCTAGACTGCGAGAGTTTTTCTGTGCAGCCTTGGCTGTCCTGGACTTTGTAGGCCCTGCTGACCTCGAAGTCAAAGCAATCCAGCTGCCTCTGCCTCCTCAAGTGTTGGGATTACATGCATTCACAACCACTCCTGGCCATGCTCTTATTCTTGTTAATAGGGTTTGTGTGTTTTACCTCATGCCTCATTGACAAGTAACTTGGACTGTTTTTATAGCTTGATTTCCTTGTATTCAGCCTGCTTCTTGACAGATTCTTATGACTGATTCTTTGGTAGAAAATTTGTTGAATATTCTTTTTGTTTGTTTGTTTTGTTTTGAGACATGGTTTCTTTGTGTAGCCCTGGCTGGTCAGGAACTTAATATGTAGACCAGGCTGGCATCAAGCTTAGAGACCTTCCTCTGTCTCCCAAATGCAGGAATTAATGATGTTAGCTTGGGAAAGGGGTTGGCACAGGACTTTAGTCCCACCATTTGGGAGGCAGAGGCAGGTGGATCTCTGAGTTTGAGGTCAGCCTAGTCTACAGAGTCCTGGGGCTATACAGTGAAACTAAAAAAAGAAGAACAAAAAGATGTTGAATATTCTACTTGTTTAAAACTACTATACTTTTCTATTACATTATTTACATTATTACCTTTTACATTACAGGCGTTGAAAAGTATTTCTTCCCTTTTTGGAGATCAGTGTTTCTGAGGCAGGTTTCTCTGTGTAGGCCTGGCTGTCCTGAAACTTGCTCAGTAGACCAGGCTGGCCTCCAACTAGGATCAGCTTGCCTCTGCTGGGATTAAAGGCATATGCCACCATGCTCTGCTCAAAAGTATTTCTTGAATAAATGGAAGTTTGGGGGAGGGGGTGGATAATAAATTCTTTTAAAATAAAGGTTGAAGTGTCATTTGTATATCAAATACCAGCATTTAAGAGACAGCCCTAGACCATGTCAGAAAGGAAGGGGCTGTGGGTTGGACACATGCTGGTCATTTCTACTCACGAGAAGGGGTAGTCTGGAAGGTTTGCGCTGTGCAGCATGCTTAGACAGCTTCATCCACAGAAGCCAGATGTATATTCATAGCAGGGTGCTGCTTGTCTGAATAGCTGTTTTGTCCAGGAGATGATTATCAGAATACTTTAAAAGTTCTGTTGTTGAGTTTCTTTGTACAGTTGGTGACAAATTTGTATTTACTCTTATCTGTAAGAGTAGTCGGTGTTACCTAGTGTCTTCTCTTAGTTTGATCTTTGAATTTGACTGTTGCCTATTTAAATTTTAACTAAAAATGATTTTATAATTTTTTTTTTGTGCTAAAGATGGAACCCAGGGCTTTATGTATGCAAAACATGTACTCCTGAACCACACTTCAACCATTTTAACCTTTGAAATTTATACCTTTTACTTCTATTTTCTATAGTGGGCTACTTTCTCAAAAAGAAAGGTGTCTCATTGTGTGTTCATGCCACCTGGCTTTGACACATATGTGTCAGTAGTATTGTCCTGCCATTATATCAGTCTCCATACACCCTCCCTTTGCTGAGAGTGGACTTTTTCCTGCCTTCCTGCCTGGCGGGCGCTTTGGCTCCTAGGTTCTATGGAGGTTCCTATGAACGGGGCAGCATAATTAGACTGTCAATATTGTCAGCACCTAGACATCTGTTATGTGCCCCACTTTTCCACTGTACCTTGGACTAGATAGTGTAACTGTGTGGAAGCATGTGGGTATTGGCTTTGATTTTATTAAATTCTGGTTTTCCACTTTTTTTGTTGTTTGTTTGTTTGTTTGTTTTTAAGGGTGGTATTTTCACTTTGCCCTTACCTTTCTGTAGGACTGGGAGTCTTGCCCTGAGTTCTGATTTTAACCACAAGTAAGTCCAAACAACTTTGATGAACTCAGGCTGAGCAACTGAGACAGCTAAGCAGCATCTTTCTCCACTGTAGGGTAGCATGTCCACAGGATTGGCGTTTGTACACAGTAGCCACCTTGTGTCATGATGGTTACCTGGTGTATTCTGAAAGAAAGAGAGCTTGAATCCCCAGGAACTCCTGAGTGTTTCAGATAGAACACATTGTGATTGATCCCTTTATCTCTTACTATGAAAAAATGCCTAGGAAGATTTTTGTATAGAGATTGGGATAATTATGGCTTTTACTTTAGAAAGGAATACTTTTTGTATGGGGGGGGGGGTTGAGACAGGGTTTCTCTGTGTAGCCCTGGCTGTCCCTGGTCCTCATTCTGTAGACCAGACTGGCCTCAAACTCACAGAGACCTGCCTGCCTCTGCCTTCTTAGTGCTGGGATCAAAGACATGCACCACCTCCTGGCTGTAGAGGAATTCTTACCGAGGGCTGCAGTGGGGCTAGTGGGGCTGTTGTAACAGACATTAGAAGCTGGGCTCTACGCTTGCCAGTTGCTGAACAACTCACCAGAGAATAGCTTTACCTTAAACCAGGGTAAGATGGATATGGTGGCCACACCTTTAATCCCTGCACTCAGGAGGCAGGGGCAGGCTGGTCTATGTAAAGTCTATTCCAGGCCAGACAGCTACACAGTGAAACCCTGTCTCAAAAACAAAAACAAACCCTCAAAAATTAAACAACAACAAAAAACCCGAAACATGCAGAGGCAGGCAGATGTGAGTTCTGCCAGCCTGCCCTACAGAAGTCCAGGACAGCCAGGGCTGCTACACAGAGAAAACTTGTCTTTGAAAAAATAAATAAAATTTTAAAAAAGTAAATAAACATCAGGGTGCTAGGTTGAGACCCTTCTTCAGACTAAGAGAATTTGATGGTTCCTCAGGCATGTACCTATGGGACCTTTTCAGAGAGGATTTGTGGAGGTGGATGTAGCTTGCTTTTACTGATTAACTTGTGTTCCCCCCACTTCCCTTTCAACACCTACATTTTCTTTTTTGGGGTGGAATTCACATAATAGAAAATTAAGGCATTTTAAAGAGAATGATTCAGTAGCACTTAGTATATCTACAATATTGTGCAACTACCTCCCTACCTAACTCTATATTTTTGTCACTCCAAAAGGAAGCCCTGCACACAGTAAAATTTCACTTTTCATACATGGCCCTGGACAACTCCTGTGTCTATGAATTTGCCTAATTTGGTGTGTCATAAATAGAATTATCTACTATGTACATAGCGCTCTCTCTCTCTTTCTCTCTCTCTCTCTCTCTCTCTCTCTCTGTGTGTGTGTGTGTGTGTGTGTGTGTAGGTAGGTAGGTAGGTCAGCCACGACAACTTTTGGGAGTTGGTTCTCTCCTACCTGATGTGACTTCTAGGTATTGAACTCAAGGTCATTAGGCTTGGTAGCAAGTTTCTTTACCCACTGAGCCATCTTGCCAGCTCTGTTTTTCTGTTTTGTTCAGTGTTTTTGTGATTGCCACTTTATTTAGAGACAGGGTCTCATTATGTTGACCAGGCTGACCTTGAACGCAAATCTGAACGCTGTTTTAATTAAAGGCATACACCATCATGCTTGGTCTCTGTTCATTCATTCATTTACTTCATTACTTTTTTTCTTAAAAAGTAATTTATTTTGAGTATTAAAGAGATTGGAGAAAGTTTTAAGCCCATATGCTTCCTAACAATTCCTAATTAGTCACTAAGAGACGTAATAGACTGGCAGCAGTGCCTCAGCCCATGGTCTCAGCACTTACTGATTTTTTTGAGACAGGGTTTCTCTGTGTTGCCCTGGCTGTTGTGGATCTCACAGAGATCTGCCTGCTTCTGCCTCCCAAGTGCTGGGATTAAAAACATGCACCACTCTTACCCAGCCATTTCTTTATTTTTTTAATGCTAAAAATATTAAGTGGTGTAATGAGGAAAGTAGTTTTGGGGGGAGAAAGTAGTAGAGGGTGATTTATGTGCTCTTCCTGAAATGCAGCTCATGTAGCTGTTTAGCACAGTCCTGATTTGATGGAAACAACCTTTTCTGTTGTTACAGATAGACTTACATGTGTGGGAAACCAGACCAGAAACACTTCTGAACTAAGGTAACTTCACATGTATAATTGATACTCATCAGTTTTTGTGTCCCCCACCCTGGGGAGGGGTCATTTTGAGAGGGTTTCACTATGTAGTTCTGGCTGTCCTAGACAGAACTCACTGTGTAGACTAGTCTGGACTTGAACTCACAGAGATCTGCCTGCCTCTGCCTTCCTGAGTGCTGGGATTGAAGGTGTACTCCATGCCGGTGTCTTCTGGGAGAGCAGTCATCTCTCTATCCATAAAAAAGATTTATTTATTTTAGGTGTATGGCTATTTCGCCTACATAAGAGTGTCTGATACTACTACATGGATGAAGTGTCTCTAGAGGCCAGAGATGACATTAAATCCTCTGGAACTGGAGTTAACAAACAGTTGTTAGTCCCTTGTATTTGTATGTGAGTACAGGTGCCCTCAGAGACCAGAGAGTTCAGATAGCCTCAAAGCTGAATTAAAGTCTGGTCTTCTGCTCTTAATGTCCGAAGCATCTCCCAGACTCTCCATTCTAGTTCTTTGAAACAGAGTCTTTCACTAAATCTGGGGCTCACTAATTACACTTGGCTGGCTGGCAAATAAGTTTCAAATTTATTTGTCTGTGGTTCTCCAGCACTGGAATTATAGGTAGCCAAACAGCTTTCTACTTGAGTGCTTCAGATCTGAACGCAGGTGCTCGTGTGTGTGTGTGTGTGTGTGTGTGTGTGTGTGTGTGTGTGTGTGTCTATCTGTCTGTCTGTCAAAAGAGTGTGTCTTGCCCTTCAGAAAGAGAGGCTGGCCTTAAACTGACAGAAATCTGCCTGCTTCTGCCTCCTGAATGCTGGAATTAAAGGTGCATGCTACCACCGCCTGGGAGTAAAGCTCTCTTAACTACTAAGCCATCTCTCTAGCCCCCTGGAGCCCCAAGTTTGATTTCAGGGTAGTTGATCCTCTAAAGGATATGTTCTTAACGCATTCCAGGTGCTGCAGTTTTATCTGCTTTAGAAACCTTATGGCAGAATTGCTTGAGGTTGGCAGATAAGGCTAGCTGAGAGAGCCAAAGTTGTTTTTGGTTTTGTATCAAAGTCCTTGCCTTTGGTGTTTATCAAGGCTTCAGGTCTCAATAAGTTTAGGCTTGAGAGATGTTTTGTATTACTTGTGCCACTGCCTGGTAGGACTTGACCCTGGTGTTAGGGGAGTGAGATGAAGCCCATACAGTCCTGAGAGTGAGTGTCCTGAGGCCGTGGGGCCTCAGTGGGGTGAACTGAACTACCTACCTTCCGTTTCTAAATGTTTGGAATCTGAGCGTTGAAATCGCATATTCTGTGTGAGTTCACATAGAGTCAGCTCCGCAGATGGACATGACGTGGCTTTCAGCTCTTGATTTTTCTATGGTTGGTGAACAGGAGACTTGTCCTTTCACCGTAGTGTACTTTGCCAATGGCAGGAGCTTGTTTCCCTGTGGATGAATGAAGTAAGTTGTCCTTAGAGAGGGAAAAAGCCATTGCTTAGTCCTTTCTCAGGACTCAGCCCATTAGGACAGTTAGCGCCATTAGGAAACCAACTATACTTGTTTCCACTGCAAAGGGGTGGAACTTAAGGGCTTCCCTTGCTGTTTGGTGAAAAGCAAGTCATGTCCAGAGAAGGCATCTTTGTTACTAAGTACTTGCCCATTTTAATTCCTCCCCTTTGGGGAAGACATGCTGTCACTTGTTTGACTCCAAGTGAGTTTTGAGAGGACAAAACCTCGGACAGAGTGTTTGAGAGTAAGTCGTCACTGATTGGTTAGAGCAGTGACTATCACTGAGTTCATGAGCCAGAGCAAATGGCTACAATTTTCTCTCACCACCTTTTCAAGTTATGCTGATCTCTGGCCATGATCTTCATGTAGCATGAGAAATTGGAGAAAAGGAGTGTGAGGCAAGCCAAGATGTTAGGCAAACTTCATTGGGGGTGAGGGGCTAGTAAAAGAAATGGGAAATTTCACAAGGAAAACAACAGTTTCTTCTGTCTGAGTTTCCCTTTTAAAAAACACTGTACATCTGAATTTTTTTCTTTTTTCTTTTTTTCTTACATTTGGATTTTCAGTCAAGAATCAAGATTCAAAGTCCACAAATAATTTGGGGGTGGGGTGTCAGAAAAGAGGTTTGAGTTAGTATATTAGTGCATAGCCCAGGCTGACCCAGTTCTCAGAGTCCTCCTGCCTTAGCTGTTTGAGTGCTGAGATTAGAAGTGTGTTCTGCCTCGCTGAATTTAAAAGGTGAGTATTAATAGAAAACTGAACTACATGCAAAAACTCAAACCACTTGGAGACTTCCTGTCACCAAACTAGAATCATCACTAGCTCATAGCAGATCTTATGTCTTACAGATGTCCTCACTCATGTGTTTTCTGCTTGTTTTGAGGAGACTTTATTCTTAAATACTTTGTACCTATAAACATAAAGTCATAAACAGTACTGTTATCACGCTTACAAAATGTGTTGGCAGTTTGCTTCCTTTACAGCTGCTCAGCTGTGCTGTTCGCTTGGGTTTGGCTTCACAGTTGGTCATATCTCTGCCACACTCCCTCTTTTTCTGATTGAGATCAGTTCTTACTTTGCAGCCCTGGTTGGCCTGAAATTCACTATGTAGACCAGGCTACCCTCAGATTCTCAAAGAGATCTGCCTGAATTTGCCTCCCGAGTGCTGGGATCAAAGGCATTGACCCACTTCTCCAGCCACTACCATAACCTTAAATCTTGTAGAAATTCTTGCCATTGAAAATAGCATCTGGAAGTTGGGTGGTGGCACAAGCCTTTAATCCCAGTGCTTGGGAGGCAGGGACAGGCAGATCTCTGAGTTCAAGGTTAGGCTGGTCTACAGAGAGTTCCAGGACATCCGGGCTATACAGTGAGACTGTCTTGAAAAACTAAAGAAAGGAAAGAAAACAGCATCTCAAACAAGGACAGTAGAGTACTTTGCCATTGTGACTGCTACTCAAATGTCAGCCATTAACCTTGGAGTTCTGTTGAAGGGGACATTTCAGAAATATAATCACTGAGAGGCTTATGGTATGGGGCAGTATAAGACTGATTAGCTCATATAATTTTTGTTTTAGCTCAGTGACATAGATGATTGTTTTTCGAGGCAAGGTTTCACTGTGTAGCTTTAGATGTCCTGGAACTCTGTAGACCAGGCTGCCCTCATATTTGCTTGCCCTTGTCTCCCAAATACTAGGATTAAAGGTGTGTATCACCAACCACCGAGCTTTATAGATGATGCTATTCCCAGACCATAGTGAAGTCCTATTTATATGTTGGAGAAACTGAAATTATTTTTCAAAATACACACCTTTTAAAAATTTAAATTATAGTGTGTGTGTGTGTGCGCGCACACCCACATATAGAAGTCAGAGGACAACTTGGAGGAGCTGATTCTCCCTTCCACCCAAGTATTATTGTTAGTGACTGTCTAATAGTAGGACTCTGAGGTACCCTGTCATGACTTCCTTCACAGGGCTCTGCTGCCGCCACCACCTTTGTCCCAAAGTTGTGGAGTTTTACAACTCATAGCTAGCACTCATGTGAAGTGTTCTAATCGTGCTGACATTTTATGTAAAGATACTGTACATTACTTAAAGAAGATCACAGCAACTTGTTTGTCCCGTAGTGGGCAAGCACCCTACTTCTGAGCTATATCTTTAGCCCCATGCTTTTAAATTATTTAAGTTTCCTAAACAGTGGTTCTGAGTGAAAGCTAAAGACAGATGTGGGTCACAGGCAGTCATGAGGCCTCAGCAGGTCCTGTCTTAGTGGATTAGGCTGGAAAATGATGCCTCAGCACAGCCAGAGCTTACCTGGGACATGCTCGGGAGGAGAAGAGATGCCCAGGCAGGCAGACCTGATGGTGGGATTTTCAGAAGGGCCAAAGGACTAACAACACTGAAGAGAAAGGCAAACGTGATTAACTGTAAGTAAGGTTTCTTACACATACAGTCCTTTTTATTACTAGAGTAGCGTAAACAGCATTGTGGCATTCTCTTTTTACTTGTGTGCTGCACTCCACTCACACCGTGAGGAGGTGATACTGGAACAGCAGATGATGCTGCGTGGCGGGAGAGAACCGGCTTGGGGTTATCCCCTGTTCTTGTTGTATGTGTTGTGACACACATCCGTATACAATGAAATAGATAAAATATGAAAAAAATACTAGCTGTTACCATCTTTTTCTATTCTTCTGGATGGGAGACAGAGGTGACTGTGTGGAGTCGCTCTTTCCTCCCACCTTTACACGAGTGGATTCTAGGGATTGAACTCAGGTCATCATGCTTACAGAGCAAGAAACTTAACCCATACAGCCTAAAATCGTTCTTTTAATTGGATACTATAGAAAAAATGCACGACAGTCACCCAGCTATATTGCTTAAAACTAGAAAAATGGATTTATCAGAAACCCAGTGAGGAATCTTTATAAAGCTAATGGGCTATCCAGGTGACTTTGAGTAAAGCTGCTGGCTGCCAAGCCTGAGGAGCTTTTTAGGCAGCTCAGAAAGATCCTCTGTTTACAAAACTCTGGTAAGTGTGTTGTTTTCAGTCTCAAGATGTAAACGCTTTAGTGCTTATGTCTGGTTCGACTAATTCAGGGCACCTTATGACTTTGGCTGCTATTTCTTCTTAGATTAATGCTGGATTGAGTAGAAGGTCTTTATAGCCTGAGTGACTTTTAATAGACTAGGGAGTCCTGGAGGATAGTGATCCTGACTCTGTAAAACCATCAAGAGGATCTGCGCTTTGATCCTGTGTAAGGTAAAACATGAACAGAACAAACATGACAGTACATATTTCCATCTGTATTTTTATTCACTTGGGATTTTGTTCTGTCATACAGGAATATTCCTAAGCTTTGGTCCTTAGGTTTTGTGTGCTAAAGACAGAATGGCCCAGTCTTTTCCTGCAAAAGTAAATAATGTTCTCTAGTGCCAGAGATACCCAGTGAGGCCTGAGGTATTCTCCCTTAGTGAAGCTTTGCTAATAAGTCAAGAATCCACTCAAGAAACACATTTGAAAACAACTACTGCAGCTAGACATGTGGCACGTGCCTCTAATACTAGCACTGGGGCAGTAGTCTACAGTGTGATTCCAGGACAGCTAGGGCTACACACAGAGACCCTGTCTCGAAAAAAATAAACCAAAAAAAAAAAAAAAAAAAAAAGGGAAAGGCAGGAGCAGGGTGAGGAGCACCAACAGAAAATGAGAATACCACTGTAATCAGAAATCTTTCGCAAGCTGTGGTGCTGCGTACCCTAGGGAGCTGCGACAGGCGGTGGTCTAGGACTGTGGAGGCACAGTGAGCGGCACCTTGTGGTTTTCTCTTGGTAGACCATGCTGGTGATTACTCTCAAACTCACTTTTCTCAGCACTTAGTGAATTCACCCTTCTTTTTGTCCTGCCTAGCAACAAAGGCACTGAAGTGGAAGGGATTTTATAGTGTGGGTGTGCAAAATAGGAAGGTATAAGGACTTTAACAATTTGGGGGTTATCTAGATGATTTGTCCTAGGTGTGTTTTACTCTTAATGAAAATAACAGTGATCCCAGCACTGGGGAGGCAGAAGCAGATGGATCTCAGTTAGACGCCAGCTTGGTGTACAGAGCGAGTTCCGGGAGAGCCAGGGCTACATAGAAAAACCCTGTCTTGGTCGGGAGGGGACAAAGAAGAGGACAACGGTTAGTTAAGCATTTAATATTTTTTAATGATTTATTATTATTGTGTACGTTGGTGGTCTGCCTGCTTGTATGTGTATGTGACAGTGTCAGATCCTCTGGAACTGAAGTTACAGACAGTTGTGAGCTGCCATATGGGTGCTAGGAATTAAACTTGGGTCCTTAGGAAGAGCAGCCCATGTTCTTAACTGCTGAGCCATCTCTCCAGCCCACAGCACTTGATATTATTAACTTTAACTTTTGAGAAAGAATTGAGACAGGATCTTGATGCACAGTCCTAGGAAGCCTGGAGCCCACTGTATTACCAGAGAGGCCTTAGACTCAAAAGCGGTCTTTCTGCCTATGCATCTTCCAAGTTCTGAGATTCTGGGCATGCAGAATGTGTGTATGTGTTTATGCATGCACACTCATCTGTGTGCATATGGAGGCCAGCCCTGGTGTTTTACCAGTTCTCTAACTCTCTCACTGAACTTAGAGCAGCAGTTCTCAACCTCTGGGTGGCAAACCTCCTTTGGGGGTCAAATGAGCCTTTCACAGGGCTCACCTAAAATCATTGGAAAACACAGATACTTGTATTATTCGTAACAATAGCAAAGTTACAGTTAAGTAGCAACAACAAAATAGTTTTAGTTAAGAGTCACCACAATATGAGAAACTGTATTAAAGGGTTGCAGCATTAGGAAAGTTGAGAACCACTGACCTAGAGGTTTCCATTCCAGCTAGATTAATTGACCATTGAACCCAGTGCCCTACTTCCCACCTCCTAGCACTTCTTTATTTAATTTTTATGCAAAAATTTTGTTGACTGTGGGGGAAAGGGCCGGAGAGGTGACTTAGGGGAGGGGTGGTTAAAGCATTTGCTGCTCTTCCAGAGGACCCTAGTTTGATTCCCAATCCCTACTTCGCAGCTTACAACCATCTGAGTCAGGTTCCAGGGACTCCAATGCCTTCTTGTGACCTGGGGGCACCGAGCATTCATGTGGCGCACATAAACCATGCCATCAGAACACTCATACTCTGTAATTTGCATGGAGAGCAAATCACATGGGGTTAAGTAATTACATCTTCAGTTTTATGGTGCTTTTGATCACAGTTATGATTGATTTAATAACATCTTTGTTGGAGTGTATCCTGTATACCAGGTATAGTAGTATATGAGGCCTGCTGTTCTAGTACTTGAGATTCTGAGACAGGAGATTTGCTTATCAGTTCAAGGCCAGCATAGGCTACAGAAATAAGTTCCAGACAGGCACACAGGCATTTCTATGTATAATTTCCACTGGGGAAGACGCCTCCTTTGTTTTATTTTATTTGGTTTAGTTCTTAGAGACAGGGTCTCTGTGCAGGTGAGCACCATCACGCATGGGACTTCATACACTGTAGGCCAGCAGTCTACGAACTGAACTTTATCCCCAACCCAGGGAGTCAGGTTTGTTGAACTATTTTTGAAGTCATACATCCCTGGGTGGCCTCAAACTATATAGCGAGCGGTGACCTTAAAGGGTGGCTGGTCCTGCTGCTTTCTCCCAAGTGCTGGGATTAGGGTAAACGGCACCACACCCATTTGTCCTGGGGCTGGGCTCAGATCTAGAGCTTTGCGCATGCAAGGCCCACGTTCTGGCAAGGGAGCTTCTGTATGCTCAGGTGGAACAGTCATAACAGGATGGTTTCACTTGTCTCTGACTGTGGGGATGTTGTCTTACATGACTGGGTATTGCCACACAGCACTTTGAGCAGCCTTAGTCAGTCCATACCTAGAAGGGTCAAGGTATTTCAGAGCTGCCTGGGACCCTTCAGCCTTGCGTTTGGGGGAAATAGAGGACTTTTGGATACCCCTATGTCCTTCAAGGCTCATGAATACTCCCAGAGCTTCAAAGTACTAGTTTTCCAGTACTAGTTTTCTCAGTCCTGCTTCCTGAAGAAAATACTCCTGATTTCTCCAGGTAGTAGCTATTCTGGTTGTCCAGCTTTGTTTGTTTGTTTCTTATTTTGGAGAGACTCAAAATCTTTTCACAAAAGAAAGGCCTGTGCTCTTTTAAGTGATATTTATTTATTTATTTATTTATTTATTTATTTTTGTTTTTAGAGACTGGGTCTCTGGTACAGGTGGCATTGAACTTAAGATCTTCCTTCTTCAGCTGCCTAAATAGTGGACTGTGCCAGCACTGTTGGCGCTGATGGTTTTCTTTTTCAGTCTACCATGTTTTCAGCAATCTGTTAGCAGTATATTAAAAATGATGGTTATGTTTTTAATTCGGTTCTAGAGAGGGTTTTAAAAGTCTGGTAAGTGCCGCAGGAAAGTTCACCGCTTTATGAGGCCATAGCTCTGAAGTTTTCAGTTATCCATTTCATGCCATCTTTATTTTGCAGAGCTTGAATTCTGAAGTGTGGAAAGCACTGAGTCCTGAAGATGAGTGAACTTGACCAGCTGCGGCAGGAGGCCGAGCAACTGAAGAACCAAATCAGAGTACGTAGCCATGTGTGTTTGTTTCAGGTCAGAGGTTACCTGCTGTTGTATGGGTAACAAGAGTGAGAGGAGAGTGGTCTCTCCATGCAGGTCACACATCGAGATGTCTGCTCTATTACGTTGTTTCACTTACTGTAACTTGTTGCTTGTATGTACCTGGCGTGTTCCTGTAAAGTTTATCAAAGCCTTTGAACTTTCCCTGGGGAACTAGGTTTTGTCCCTCCTTTGTGGCTACTGTACTGGAGTCCACTATGTCAGAAGGTGGCATCAGCTCTGAAGAGCAAGGCTACTAAGTTTGAGGACAGAAAAGAGATTGAAAATGAAAGGACCAGTAAAGTGGCATTTTAGGTGTGTCTGTCTGTCTTTTCTTAATTTTGAAATGGTTTGTGCTCCAGAATGACTCTTGGAATGTACATACAGCTCTTGGGCCACCAGGGAACAGCTGTGTCTACCAGAGTACAAAACTAATGAAAGACAAATTTCACTTTTTTTTTCTGAGACAGGATTTCTCTGTCTCACCTTGGCTGTCCTGGACTTACTTTGTGGACTTGGCTGACCCCCACAGTGCTGGAATTACAGGCGTGGGCCACTCTGCCCAGCTAATTTCATTGTACTCTGATTCCTTTCTTTTGGGGTGAGGAGTAGCTTTGGAGTAGTGCTAGACATGGAAGTGAGAGCCCTCACACATGCCAGGCAAATGTGGATATTTTGGTTTTGGAATTTGTATTTTTGTTACTTGAGACAGGGTTTCATTCTGAAACTCTGACTCTCCTGGAACTCACAATGTAGACAAAGCTGGCCTTAAATGCAACATTATACAGAGACAGTTAATTCAAGTATGTGGTTTGTCTACCCCCTTTCCCCTAAACTTGATCTAAAGAACATTAAAAAAAAGACATTATGGTTACCAGGAAATCCCAGTTTCCAGATTGTTTACAGTTTTGTGTATTTGAACTAGCCTTCTGGCTTTCATGTTCTCATCTGTAAGGATCTAGCTATCCTTCAGAGTCTCAGTGAAGTCACTGACAGTGATCGGTCTTTGCGGAAATAGTAGTTCATGCTCCCTTTAACTCATCAGTTGTGTTCACGCTGCCAGTGGGACTACATGGGAAAATCTCCAGCATGATTTTAGCCAACTTTTTCTTGAAGTTAAGAAAACATACCAGAATTACCTAAGATTTATTTTAGAGCCACAGATAAAACAGAAAATATCTTAATATAGATTGCTGGTCAGTGCTTTTCAACGTGTCTGCTCTACTAGAGTTAATAAAACACATTCTTAAATATTTGGTGTGCTATAAAGTTATTTCCTGAAAAACAAATTTAAGTAATGCCAGAAGATATCTTGGTAATTTGCAAGTATAGTACTGAAGTACATCTCTAACCCTGATATAAACCTAAAATTTTTTTAGGGTTAGGATTTTTGGTGGGACGGTTCACAAATGACTGCATTGGATTTGGGCCTTGCCTCTCAATCCTGCACTACTTTTACAGTGGATTTAATGCCGTGGAGTCTCTAAATGGGAATGGAGACTTTTATTAGTTTGCTTTTGAGACAAGGTCTCACTAGGAAGCCTCGACTGTCCTGGATACGTAGACCGCTGGCCTCAAACTCACAGAGAGCACCCTGCCTCTGTTCCAAGTTCTGAGAGTAAGGCTGTGTGCTAGGTTACGTGGCCAAGAATACTCTTTAAAAAGTAAAATTTAGTGGTTAAGTTTAATCCCAGCACCACCTATAACTTTAGCTCCACAGGATCCAGAACTCTTCTGGTTTCCATGGGTACCTGCATAAACATAAAGTAAAAGAAAACAAAAGCCACTTTTTAAAAGGGTATGATAGAAAGGAAGAAAAAAGTAAAATGTTCTCTACCGATTGCCTACTGAATTCGTGCTTCTTGAAGAATTTAGTGCAAGGGCTGGAAGTGTCTCTTAACTCAGTAGTCTAGTGCTTGCCCAGAGTACTGGAGGAGTGGGCTTGGCATTTCCTAGTGATCTGCGTCACTAGGAAAATGGGAGGGCTGCCTTTAGTGTGAGGGCCAGCCTGGGTTGCCTCGTGAGTTCCAAGCCAGCCCTGTCTTAAAATCAAAATCAGGAGGTTGGGTGTGGCAGCACACACTGTCAGTCTTAGCGTTGAAGAGGCAGAGTGAGGTGGCTATCTCTTGAGTTCTAGGCAAGCCTTGTCTACATAACAAGTTCTAGGACAGCCCGGGTTATATAGAGACTCTTTCTCAAAACAAGCGCACAAAAAGCAGAAACAAATGGGGATACAAAGTAAGTAAATTGTAATAAATAAAAAATTATATTAAAAAAATCAGAAGCAGAGCAGATAAGGTAGTTCATCAAGTAAAGGTTCTTGCTACCCAACGTGTAAGCCTGTAAACCTGCCTTCTGTCCCTGGAGTCCATGTCAAGGTGGACGGAGAGAACTGACTCTACAGAGTGTTCCATGATCTCCATACTCGGTAACACGCACATGGACACATATATCAGTCACAGTTTTGTTTGTTTGTTTTGCAGGCAGGGTTTCTCTGTGTAGCCCTGACTCTCCTGGAACTTGCTCCATAGACCAGACAGGCTTCAAACTCATATCTCTGGCTTTAAACCTTCTGCCTCCCCAGTGCTGGAATAAAAGGAGTGTGCCTATACACTTTTTTTTTTTTTTAAATTTTTATTTTATGTGCATTAGTGTGAAGGTGTCACATCCATTGGAACTATCGTTACAGACAGTTGTGAGCTGTCATGTGGGTGCTGGGAATTGAACCCAGGTCCTTTGAAAGAGCAGAAGGTGCTCTTAACCACTGAGCCATTTCTCCAGCCTGCGTATACATTCTTAATAATACTTTTTTAAATTATTAAGAATCAACAAAAGGGGGGCTGGAGAGACAGCTCAGAAATTAAGAGCACTGGCTGTTCTTCCAAAGGTCCTGAGTTCAATTCCCAGCAAACACATGGTGGCTCACAACCATCTATGAGATTTTGTGCCCTCTTCTGGCATGCATGCACACAGGCAGGCAAAATACAATATAAATAATAAATAAATCTTTTTTAAAAAATTAACAAACAGTTTCCAGCTAGATGTGCTCATATATGTATTATAGTTCTTGAACTTGAAAAGTGAAAGCAGGAGGATCAGTATTCAGGGTCATTCTTAGCTACATAGAGTTTAAGACCAACTTGGCTACATTAGGCTCTCTCAAAAAGAAAAAAAAAAAAAACCAAACCTTAAAAAAATGTGGTGAACCACAAAGAAATGACAGATAATTCTAAGTATTGTGTGTTCTTTGATTTGTTTTTCATATGAAGCACTGCCCCCTGAAAAAGTAACAAAACAAAAAACAAACCAGAAACAACAAAACCTGCCAAAATTAAAACACACATCTTAAACACAGAGGAACCAACTGTGATAGACCAACTGTACACATGTTCCAAAATGGAGTGACCCAGGACTGAGCTGACCTCGGCCCAGACTCTTCAGTTGTAGTTTGAGGTGGCAATGCCTGTGTGAGGTGGGCGGAGCCCTTTCTGTGGTAGTGCTTTGTACTTACACCCAAACAGAACAAAAAATTGAGGGATTGAATGGATTCGTCTTCATGAGTTGTTAAGAAATTATTGTGAAGCCAGGAGGTAGTGGCCACACACCTTTAATCCCAGCAGAGGAAGGTGAAGTTTGAGGCCAGCCTAGTTTACACAGTGAATTCTAGGCCAGTCAGGACCAAGGCACTCTCCCAATTCTAAATCAGGCAGTTTCAGGCCAGCAGGGTGGCTTGAGTTCCAGCCCTAAGACCCACCTGTAGGAGAGGATTAGCTGCCAGAAGTTGTCCTGTAAATTACACTTGTAAATTGAAATATGGTCATGATTCTATGTTAAGCAAGTCAAACCCTTGCTCACCAAAACAAAGGTGGCTGGAATATGGCCGCTTCATTTTTCATCTGTTAGGACCAGTTGCAGTGTCAGAGATATTTAGCCTTTTTGGTCTTTGGGTTCCAACCAAGGTGAAGCTGCTTAAATACCTTTTTTTTTTTTTTTTTTAAATTCTTACCAGTCTTTCAAACCTAAAGCTATAGATTGTATCAACAGTCATGGTGTTTGAAAGTATTAGACTTACTAATTGGCATGACAGAAGGCCTTGACAATGACTTACTATTAAAAATCCTTGTTGTGTACTTTACTCCAGAAATTTTTATGTAGAAATAATTGGTTATATAATTTCTTGTTTAGATTACAAGCAGAATCATTAAAGGCTGAAATTGGGACCTAGAATTTGGTCATACAGTAATAGTCATCTCTGTATGTTTACCATTGTCACCAGTTTGTAAAAGTCCCGCAGACTTCATAAAGTAAAATCCTGCTTCATAAAGTAAAATCCTTGGACACAGATCTGCTCTACCTCATTTAAGAATCTGGCCTGTTGGCAGCTGCCACTTTGAGGTAATACTTTGCGGTCAGTGTCTTAGTCAAGATTTGTCAGGAGTTCCTTTGAATTATGCCTCTACTGAAATTTTGAGCTTTTAAGAGTTCGTTGGTGTACTTTTTTTTTTTTTTAACTCTTTTATTTACATTTTTTTATATCTTTCTACTCCATCCCAATCCCTTGCAACAGTCCAACACCAGGTAGGAGAGAAAAAGGGTTAGTGGGAGGTGGGCCCAGTTCTCTTACCTGCTTCCTGCTTGGTAAGGTCGTCGGGTTCCTTGGAGCCAGTCTAGTCCTTGTTTCAGGAGATCTCCTAATTCTTGTCTCACTGCAGCAACCAGGAGCCAAAGGGGGGAAGCAGCAGCCTTGTTCTTTCTTGGAGCTCCTCCACACTCTCTGGGCGCTCACATTTATTCTTTCTCCAGAGTCCTAAGATTGAGACTATCTGCAGCTGGCAAAGAGCTCCCCTAGAGCCCACATGAGGCAAAGAGTCTGCTGCTGTGGACCATCTGAATCAGCCCCACATCCCACACCTGGGATTAAAACAAAAACACCTTTATATCCACAACAAGAGTTGCTTCATTTTCCTTCATAATAGATATCTTTGTATTTACAAGTATGTGTTATTTTGAGATTTCACAGCTTATTTCACTTATTAGTGAAATACTTAATATGGTAAATATTAAAGAAAAAAATTGCCATAGTATTTTTTGGTAGGTGTTAGCTACATTGGTAGGTTTTATAGATAGAAAAGATCGCCTGCTGCTCTTTTGTTGCCAGTCGCGTTGGAAATTTATAAACAATTGTAGATCCCTTGCTTTTTCATAAAACTTAGATTTAATCATTGTTTAGCTTAAAAATAAAGTTCTTGGACAGTGCATTCTCAAAGGGAAGTTTTTTTGTCCTGAAAAGCTAGCTAGTTTTCAGCTTGTTGTTGTTGTTGTTGTTTTCTTTGCAACACTTGTGCTTTCATGTAAACTGTCGGAAAGACAGAGCAGGTGTATGTTGGTTTGGCTCCCAGGCTGCTCACTGCCGGACCAGCTTCCAGCATGGTTTCACTTGGGCCTGTCTGCATGTGTTAGTTAGGTTTAGGGATTGTGAATTGTGTCTGTTTTGGCCTGAACAACTCAAAAGTGGCCATGGACTTGGGAGTATTAGAGAAGAGTTAGGAATACGAGAGAGGAGGTAAGAAGAGTGCCCCATCATACACACTTTGCTTTGCTTCCAACAGTTAGTGGAGGCTTTCTGAAGCTGTGGTGGGGACTGAGGTTGGAAGTATGAAGTCTACTAATTCCCATCTGTTGTTTCATAGGATGCCCGTAAAGCATGTGCAGATGCGACTCTTTCTCAGGTAAGAAACGGTGCCAGCCATCAGTCGTCCATAATGCAGTCTGCTGTGGGCTTTTATCTTCATGTGGGACTTCTGCCCTGTCCTGTCCTGTTTTACACTGCCAAGGCTCTTCATTCAGAGGTTGTTCTGATGATGGGCTATGAGGACCAGTGAATGAGCTCTAAGTGAAATTAAGATCTCTGCCATATGACCCAACAATTTTACTGCCAGACTTGTTTCCAGAAGAATCAAACTGGTTTTAAAATATGTACAGGGCTAATGAAATGACTCAGCAGGTGAAGGTGCCTGTCACCAATCTTGGACAAATTGTTCTCAGACCTCTGCACACGGGGGCCACCCTCCTACCTAAATAAATAAAAAGCACTTAAAATACATGTATGTTCATCAACTCCTGTTGCCATGTAATCAGTGCTGTAATATAACACGTTGTCTAAATCCTTTGGGGAAGAAAAGGTTTATGTAATCATCCATCGTTGAGGGACGGCAGGGCAGAAACCATGGCGGAGTATTGTTTGCTGGCTTGCTTTCTCAAACAGCCCAGTCATTTGCTTAGCTCACAATGTTCTAGACCCGCCTGTATCAAACTAGCAGTCTAGGCAATATCCCACAGATAGGCCCACAGAGGAATCTGATCTAGAGAGTTCTTTAATTGAGATTTCCTCTTCTCTTGTGACTCTGTGTCTCAAGTTGACAATAAAAACTGACTAGCACAACAGAAACCTGTACATACACACACACACACACACACACACACACACCCACACACCCCTTCTCCTTGAGGAATCGATGGCCTGGTCCTCACACCTCTATAGATAGACAGATATCCCCCCCTGTGTATCCGTGTGGTAAAGTGTGATTTTGTGTGTTAGGTAAAGGTGGAGGTAACCCATAATTTAATAAACCAATAATAAAATTGTAGCTATTCTGTAGTAGTTACATGGGCATATAAGCTCATGTTCTGAAAGTGTCCTACTGCTTGTACTGGGATGGTGTGGGATGATACAGTGCCCGTATAGACATGCTGTGTGTTTATAGCATGGATTCCCTGGGCAAAAGGGATTCACACCTCAGGCACTACAGGATGGATAATTTGATCATGCTGCTTAAATTAAATTAAAATGTACACAATTTAAAGTTTTATCAATTGGCTGCTGGAGAGGTGACTTCGCAGTTTAGAGAACTTGGTGCTCTTCTGAAGGACCTGGATTCTGTCTCCAGCACCTCTGTGGTGGCTCAGCGCTCTCCCTGAACCAGGTGCAGGGCCTCTTCTGACCTCCCAGGACTTCTGCACACACATTCTTGCTGCACACATACACTCAGGTACACCACACAGAAATATTTTACAGTAGATACAGGGTTTTTCATTTAACTTCTTTTGGGTTCTCAGTTGACATCATACAACAAGCCATAGAATGCACGTGGAGAGTCTATTGGCTGAAGTTAATCTGCACTGATTTTATTTTATTTTTAAGATCACGAACAACATTGATCCAGTGGGAAGAATTCAAATGCGGACCAGGAGAACCCTGAGGGGGCATCTGGCCAAGATTTATGCCATGCACTGGGGCACAGACTCAAGGTATGTATGAGCCCTTCCAAAGCAGTACTTGAAATATTGGCTGACTGCTAGGGTTTCTAAGAGATAATGGTTAGAAAGGTGAGTTGGTGTGGGTGTGGTGGCACACACATGTAATCCCAGCCCTTAAAAGCCAAAAGCAGAGACAGATCTTTTGGAGTTTAAAGGCCAGCCTGATCTACACCTGAGTTCAAGGCTAGCCAAGGTGACATAGTGAGACCCCACCTCAGAACCAGGTGGAGAGGGTTGGATGAAGGTTTATTGCAGCAGTCTCCTGGCAGCCAAGGGTAATGTTCACAGGCGCACAGCTTTCATCCCTGTCCCCGGTAAGCTGGCTGCTCCACTGTTGCTTTCATGCCACCCTTTGCCTTAAAGCTCTGGATCTTTGCTTTCTCAGCTGCTCTCTGGCTACCTTGTAATGTAAGAGTTGGTTAATGGAGGGTGAAAGTACTCAGTTTACAACAGCAGACTGTGGTCCCGAAAACTAAATGTGGGTTTCAGTGGTCTTTTTATCCTCACTGGGAAGCTTTGTGGAGTATTAATTGATGGCTATTCTTGTCCTTCCACATGGCCTACCCTGCTTACTCATCATTTAAAGGGATACTACCACTTTGGGCTCCTGTCTTTTATACTTTGATCAAACTACCCTTTATTGGACTTCTGAGTTTCTCTTTAGAGTTTTCCACTCATAATGAAACAAAACAAAGCGATATATTCTTTGTGTGACTAAAGCATGCCCCATCAGACCCAACAGTTTTAACATCCCTTTCTTTTGAGTCATTTTTTTTCATTTGTCAGAGTGGAATTTGTACTTGGCTTTCTTTTTGAAATTATCTGCTGTAGGATGTAGATAGCTGGAGAACAAAAGATTCTATCTTTAGTTTTCTACAGGGCCCCATACAATTGCTTGTGCCAATGAGCACTTTTTGTGTCTGTTTAATGATGGAAACAGTCCCATCAGAAAAGAAAAGGGCGGGATATTGTATTGTTGTTGAAAGGTGAAGCTTTAGCTAAACAGGAGCATGTCTCAGAGAACATGAGTGTGCTGTGCTGTTGCTGATGGATTGCTTTTTCAGTGCTGGGCATTGAACTTGGGGTATCATGCCTGCTAGGCTGTTGATGTACCATTGAGGCACACCTCCATCCCAGAATAGATCTCACATGTTTCCACCACAGAAGGACGCTGAACATGTGAGGTAATGACTATTAATTCCTGTAGTTTGATCTTTCTCTAATGTAAACATAAGCAGTCTATATAGTCCACAGTTAACTGTCAGTTAAAAATGAAGATCATTCAAAATAAGTGAGTACAGTTATGGATCAGGCACTTGGGGAGCAGAGTCAGGTGGATTGCTGAGTTAAAGGCTAGCCTGGCCTACAGAGTGAGTTCCAATAACCAGGGCTACAGAGAAACCCTGCCTTGAGAAAACCAAATGGGGAAAAAAGTTAGAAAGTGGTGAAATTTGGGGCTGGAGTGGTGGCTCAGTGCTTAAGAGCACTGGCTGCTCTTCCAGAGGTCCTGAGTTCAATTTCCACCAACCACATGGTGGCTCACAACCGTCTGTAATGGAATCTGATTCCCTCTTCTACAGCACTCATCCATAAAATAGATAAATAGGTCTTTAATAAAAAAGAAAGAAAATGGTGAAATTCAAAGTTACCCCTTTAAAGATGTATAAAATTAAGTATGAAGAAGAAGGGTAATAGTCTTACTAATCAATTCATCAGAGAATGCTTTCTCAAAGGTAAGTGGCAACTGGTAGGTTGTGACCTCTGCATCTTTTCTTCCATGTGTGAGAATATAACAATAGCTGTGCATTATTCAATAGCCCTGGACTGGGAGTCTGGTCTTGAAATTGTGTCATCTTTCAGCAGTCAGGCTTTGGATGGGGTGTCTTGGAAGGTAGGTGTGTGCTGCAGGCAGGCGTATTCAAAGATCTAAGGACAGGTATTTGGCCTGTGCAGTTAAGGTCAGTTAGCATGAGGTAGGAAGCCTTACGGTCCATTTAGTCTTAAGCATGAGTTTGCTTAAGACAGAAACTACGGGTCAGAAGGAAAGTGCGTGTGTCAGCAGGACACCAGGTTCAGAATCGTGATGTTCTTGTGAGCAAGAGACCCGGGGGAGGTTTGCGAGTGACTTTTAGTCTGTTCTTTTTCTTGCGTGGTACTCAGGGAGCATGAGATTTGTTTTGCTATTATTTTTTGAACTAGACAACATAACCCTGAGACCCTGAAAAGATCCCTCAATCAATATATTGGAGCTGTTAAGTTAACAGAGTTGCTCAGCATGCTCTACACCCAGGGCTATTGCTGGTAAAGTGTAAACTAAAGGGTTGAGAGGGTGCATGCCTGTCATCCCAGAACACCAGGCGGGAGGATCCAAGATGCACAGGGTCAGTCTCAGCTGTAGAGCAGGCTCTCGGGCAGCTTGAGCTACATAAAACCAAACCCTATTTTAAAAAGCAAATAAAACCTTCCAAAACAATATTTTGGGATTGTTTTAGATGAGCATACTTTCTGCCTAGTCGGTGGTTGGATCTTAAAATCCAAAGTAGCTATTTAGGGAGGTGTTCTGGATATGTATAACCCCCACCTCTTACATCATTTTCATATTTTTTTGCCTTCTTAATGAAAGGTTATTGAGTTTGGTGCCATGGCAAAAGTCTTTAATCCCCGTACTTGGGAGGCAGAGGCAAGTAGATCTTGGTAAGTTCAAGGGCAGCCTGGTCTATATAGTGAGTTTTAGACCAGCCAGGCTTGCATATTGAGACTATCCAAAAGGAAAGAAAAAGAAAAAAGTTACTGACAAGAATCTTTCCTATGACTCAGGGCTACAGTTCACTGTGCCAGTTGGTAATTTGTCTGGCTTTATACACGGGTGGACTGGGAAGATCTTAGTGGGTAAGAGCGCTTGCACTCCAAGCTTGAGGACCTGAGTTTAGATCCCAGCACACGTGTAAACCTGATCATGGCCAAATGCTTAACCCTGGTGCTGCAGTAAGGTAGAGACAGAAGAGTGCTTGAGATCACGTGCTGTAGCTGGAAATGGTGAGGTCCAGGTTCCGCGAGAGGCTCCGCTGCAGAGGAGTAAGGCAGAGTGATAGAGCAGGGCAACTAGTCTTCTTTTGGCTTCTGAGTAAGGGACACATACACACCGTGTATCAGTTCTCTTACTCTACCACTGTGTGGGTTCCTGTTCATCAGTTATTTTGCTGTGTGGGTATGTTTGCGGGGTTGTTTTGTTTTTTACGACAGGGTTTCTCTGTGTAGCCCTGGCTGTCCTGAAACCATAGATGAGGGTGGCCTCAAACTCAGAGATCCTCCTGCCTCTGCCTCCTGAGTACTGTGATTAAAGGTGTGCATGAGCCATCTCTCCAGCACTAAAATTTAGTTTGTAATAATAGTCAAGATTTCCAGTTCTGTGACTTCTTTTATTCCCCATTCTCCATTCAAGAGCCTGGTGAGGTTTCTTTGGCTGGATCCTCCTCCTAGAAAAATGAAGAGTGTGTGAGGTTTGGGCTGTGTGGTGGCTAGTTTTTAGTTATCGCTGTTGGAGGACAGAAAGGAAAAGACTTCAGACAACACAATGTTGGTTCCTCCAAGTTATGTGACCTGAGATTAGAAGGCGTGTCTTCTTTCACCTTCTGGAGGATCAGCTCACAGCTTAGCATTGTCTTAATTCTTTACTGAGTTAGCAATTACTGAGCTCTCTGAAGGTGACTTTTTACGTCAGAGGATGAGCTGCTATAGATGTCTCTTAATTCCCTTGCCTAGCGGCTCAAAAAGGCCAGGCAGAAGCAGAGCAGCAAAGGGGCCTTATCCTGTTGTGTGGAGGTGGTGGAAAGCACCTTAGTTTTGATGACTGGGCGAGTGTACAAAAGTGGGCTTTGAGCACCATGGAAGGGGTACAATTTCTGCCTTAGCTGCACAGCACCCTGTCTCCAGAAAAAGTAAAAGAATCATTTGAGGAGGCAGAGGTCTGGCTTGAGTTTGCCTTGTATTCCCAAGGCTCCAGAGAGCTGAGGTGCAACTCATTTGTAAAGTACAATTTACTTGTACAGGAGACCCTGAATTCAGTCTAAACAATTGAAAAGGGGGGAGGGGGAAAAGTAGCTGAAAAGCAACAGTCTTGGTACCTGCCCAGTTCTGTGATAAATTTTGTGACAAAGGATTGAAAGGGATTTTATTTCTTGTCACATACATGCTGTTTTTTTATAAAGGAAATTTATATCTCAAAGCATGGCTTGACAGGGTGTGATGATGCACCGCTTTAGTGCAAGCTCTTCTGAGGCAGAGATAATAAACTTCTATAAGTTTGAGGTCAGCCTGCTGTACATAGTAAGTTCCAGGAGAGTCAGAGTTACCAGAGAGAGAGCCTGTCTTAAAAGGGCAAATCAAACAAAAAAAGCATGGTTTTATTAAGTGTCAAAGGGCTCAGAATGACATGGTTGAGTTTTACCTCAGTCTTTCTTTATTCAGCTTCAAAAATCCAAATATGCCCTAATATACTTATAAATGAAATGTCTAAAATGTTTATGTTTTGATTTAAAATTTGAAATTAAAATCTATGTCTCTATTTCTTTGAAAAAAATAGCTCTTTGTGGACCCGTAGGAACCTCTCATTTTTCCTTGAAACAAAACAACACATTCTATAGGAATTTTTATATAAACCTTATGTCTGAGTAGCTATGGTTCTCAGAATTACTCTCACTCAGATTGCTTTCCAGATAAAATAGAGAGAACAGCAGATTCCAAACTTAGCACAGCTGCCCTGAACCAGGACGGAGTCATGAGCAGTTCATAATTTGCTAGAGTGGGTGGTCTCTTTTGCCTGACCGTGTGCAACTCTGCTGTCATTTGTCATATTACTAACACACAGGTAGAGACTAATTAGTTTTATAGAGGTGTTCTAATATCGTCTCAGCCTGGGAAGTTTGTTGGTATTTGTTTGTTTTCCCTTGGTTTTAAGGCATAAGTCTGGGCCCCAGAGTCGTTTTACAGTCAAGTCTGGTCTTGAACGCTCTCAGTCATGTTGTCTCCACTTCCCACATTCATGGATTACAATGTTATACTACCATTCCAGCTCAGGGGATGTTCCAGTTTGATTTCTATTGGTGTAATGAAGTACCACAAGCAAGAGCCACCTGAGTTTATTTCAGCTTTCAGCTGTATCCATTGTCAAAGGAGATCAGCAAAGACCACAAAGGAATACTGTTCACTAGCTTTTCTTTAGGGAGTACTTAGCCTGCTTTCTTATGCCTTCCTGGACCATTTGTCAAAGGATGGTACTGCCCCCACAGTAAGCTGGCCCCTCTTACACCAGGTTTTAATCAAGAAAATTACCTTTAAGCCAATAGGACGAAGGTATTTTCTCAGTTGAGGGCCCTTCTTCCTTCAATGACTGACTAGCTTGTATCGACGACAACAAAAAACTAGTCAGGCAGGACAGGATATTGAGAATGGATTAAAGTGGTTCCTGAGTGGGGAGTGTTTCAAAGCTTTTCTCATAATATTCAAGCTTTCTTTGTGTCCGAACAAAACTGTATTCTAAATATTTGATACTACTTAAGACTCTGGACCGATCTGTGTATCTAATTTAATTTGGAGTGAAAAAAGAAACCTTTCGACAAACATAGTGGTTCATGCCTTTAATCCTAGCACTCAGGAGGCAGAGGCAGGTAGATCTCCATAAGGACAGAGAAGGCTATACAGAGAAGCTCTGTCTCAAAAGACAAACAAATAAAACCTTGCAGAAACAAGTCAGTACCAGCCTCAGGTGATAAAGAGTTGGTAGTCTGATTACCCAGGTGTCCCCAGGGTCGAACTGCGGTTATCTGACACCAATCATGGTCTCATATTGATCCAGCATTTAGATCCTCTTTTTCCTATGATTAAGTGTATTTAATCCTAAGCAAATGTAGTTTTAAAGCTCTAGTTGGACATCACCAGGATTTATATGTATGTTTGTTCTTTTCTTTTCTCTTTTCTGCAGGCTCCTTGTCAGTGCCTCTCAGGATGGAAAACTCATCATCTGGGACAGCTACACCACAAACAAGGTGGGTGATGAGAGTCTCCCTGGAACACTAACAGTCTGTTCATGACAACTCACAAGTTTTTGTGAGGACAAAGGACAAGCTCATGTTGCTGGCCCCTTGAGTTTAGCACACAGTTGTGCTGTGGGTCCTGTCTCACCATGTAGATAGGAGCTGAGTGCCTCCGTGTCTTTGTAGAAGAACTACCTTCCAGTCCTAGTTCACACTGGGAACTCTCCTAACTTACTTCTAAGAATACGGAAGTGAAAATTCCATTTGTGTTAGTAGTTTGTTTTGTTTTGGTAAGAGATAATCTAAGCCTGGCATGCTGGCACACACTTTGCATTTTTTAATTTTAATTTTAATTTATGTATATGAATGCTCTACCTGCATGCACACCTATACGCCAGAAGAGGGCATCAGGTCTCATGGTTGTGAGCCACCATGTGGTTGCTGGGAATTGAACTCTTCAGGACCTCTGGAAGAGCAGCCAAGTGCTCTTAACTGCCAAGCCATCTCTCCAACCCACAAGTTCTTATTTTTAAACTACTTTATTCCCCCAAGAGGGTGCACCATTCCTGGAAATACCAGGTCCATGCTTGGAGTGATCAGAACAAGCTCCTATCTCAGCACTCAGGGAGGCAGAGGCAGGTGGGTCGCTGTGAGTTTGAGGCCAGCCTGCTGTACAGAGTGAGTCCAGAATACACAGGCGACACGGAGAAACCCTTTTTGGGGGCAATGGGAGAGAAGAGAAGAGAGAGAAGATCTAAAATACAGTATACTTTAAGATTTAGTTGAGGGTTGGGAATGTAGATCAGTGGTAGAATACTTGCTTACCAGGCCTAATTCCCTGGGTTTAATTCCCAGAACCACAAAAATAAACACAGTGTAACCCAGCACAGTGGTAGAATCTAAGGTAAGAGGAACCAGTAAGCCCAGAAGACCAAACTTAGCATACAAGATGTCACCAAAGGAGGGAAGAAAAAGACCCACACATACTGGGTAGAATGTCTGGCTGATAGGTACAAATCTCTGGATTAAATTCACTTTTCTTATTTTGAAATAAATTGTGCTGGGTGTGATGGTACATGCTCATAGTCAAGCATTTGAGAAATGGAAACAGCAGGACCAAGCAGTCAAGATTATCGTTACTCACATAGCAAAGTTGAAATCATCCTGAACTACATGAGATTTTGCTTCAGAATATAGTATCAGTAAAAAAAGAGAGAACCACTTAAATTCTGAGTGTGGTGGCCAGTGTTTGGCATTTAGAAGACAGAGACAAGGAGTCCTCAAGCTTTATCTAAACAAAATTATGTTACCAATGTACAGTTAGGTTAGTTCAGGGAGTGTGTGTGTGTGTGTGTGTATGTGTGTGTGTGTGTGTGAGAGAGAGAGAGAGAGAGAGAGAATATGAACTGGTTACTGTCTCCTAGGATTAGTATGAATCACCATGCCTGGCTTTCTCTTTCTCTCTCTCTCTTTCCCACCCCCATGGCCATTTTGATAGAATTAAAGGGAGAAGTAAGTAAATCCTAAAAATCATTAACATTCCTACTTAAATTGTTAAAAATACAAATGTTTTTTTTTTTAAATGGTGTCTCACAATGTGTAGCCCAAGGTGTCCTCAGATGAGTCATTAGGGCTAGTGATACACAGCTTGGTGGTGAAGCCCTGCCTAGTAGACAAGGCTCAGTTAATTCTCAGGACCAAAAGAGAAAAGCAGAACAGGAACTCTTGTGCTCTCTCTTTTAGCCTTCCAAGTGCGAAGCCACTGGTATGTGCCATCACACCCATCTACTAGCTAATTTATTTTTTGGGACAGTCCTACTATGCAGCCCTGACCGTCTTAGAACAGTATGTAAACCAGGCTGGCCTCAAACTCAAAGATCCACCTACCTGTGCCTCCTGAATGCTGGGATTAAAGGCATGTGCCACACACCCAACTGTAGTTACATTTTCCTGAACATAATGCCTGTGTGTGTTATCATCTAGGTTCATGCCATCCCTCTGCGTTCCTCTTGGGTCATGACCTGTGCATATGCTCCTTCCGGGAATTACGTGGCCTGTGGTGGCCTGGATAATATCTGCTCCATTTACAATCTGAAAACTCGTGAAGGGAATGTGCGCGTGAGTCGCGAGCTGGCAGGACATACAGGTACACATCTCATCTTAACCTTTCAATACTGTGAGCTGCTTACTGGGTACATACTGTTTCTTTGACTTGTTGATCATTAGTTCAAGTAAAGTTATGGTAATAGCCAGAAACTTTCTGAAAGTGAAACCAAGCCAGGCCCAATATGCCTTTACCTGTAAATTGGTTTCTTCAGCTAGCTCTTTTGTTCTCTTTACACAGTTAGTAGCTTCCATTTTTCAAAAGATTGTTATTTCAGTCCTGCTTTAAACTGCCTTCCATCCCTTTAACATAGGAAGTCTCCTAAGCTAAGCTTGTGTTCATGTGCATAGCCCATAGAAGAGAGTCTATGGTCTGTTCAGGTCTTTTGAATGTGGCCAGCATGAAAATGTTGGGTGCATATTGTATTGCCAGAAATTCACTTTGCATTTAGAACATACTACATTTCCAAAGAAGAAGGTCCCATCATAGTATTTTCTCTCAATGGCTGTCCTCAAAATTTGTGTCCCTTAGTGTGTACTGACAACACCCCTTGAGCTTTTAGAATACCAGCCATTGAACTATGTTGACTTTGTCTAGCCTGCCGTACATTCTCTTTCTTATCTTATGTAGATCAGGCTGGCCTGGAACTCAGAGAAGTTTGCCCGCTTCTGTCTCCTAGGTGCTATGATGGCCCGATACATCATTGTAGCCTAGGACACTTTACATGCCTGTTTAACATTCTCACATCATGATTGAGAGCTTCAGTTCATTGCTGCTAGCCAGCATCTTGGGAAGATCATATTACTTATTGATAAGTCAGAAAGAATCACATTGAAAATTTGAAGTAAAAAAAGAAAGAAAATTTGAAATTCATTTCCCCTAAATGCTGCTTTTTATTGATATTCAACAGAACAATCCCAAGTGTTGCTCTGTTGGAGTGGGTTCTGATATAAGGCTGGTACTCTTATCTGTTTTTGTTCTTTTCCCTTTTTTCTGCCTTCCACCACCATGCCTGGGGACAGTGTTCTGTTTAAAAGAGTCGCATAGTCTCACATACACTTACCACAGTCATGATTTCTCATGTCGTGCATTCCCTCCTCTGGACGTCTGGGTTCTGCCTTAAGAGTATACTCCTGCCCTTGGACAAATGCTGCAGGCTGCCTCTTAGTGCTTAAAGTGTGGGTGATGCCAGTCCCTATATAAGAAGAGATTAACACAACAGCTAGTAAGATAGCACTATTATAGCAATACACTGTAATGAATGCTATTTGAGAACTAATTTTTTTTTTTTTTTTTTTTTTTAAACTCATGGCAGTGCGATTGTTTGTTTGGTTCAGGAATTTTCTAGGTTTCACATGGGTTAACTGAAGCCCAGATGAGCTCACAGTGGTTAGGGTAGGCTGCTGCTGAGAAACCTTAATTTTTAGAAAAGGTCTGTTTGGCCTTTGTTTTGTTTTTATTTTTGTTTGTTTGTTGTTGTTTGGTTGTTTGGTTTGGGTTTATGTTTGTACCCCTGGCTGTCCTAGAACTGGCTCTGTAGACCAAACTGGCTTCAAACTCAGAGATCCGCCTGTCTCCACCTCCCAGGAGCTGAGGTTAAAGACATGCACCACCACCTCTGGGCTAAATTATTTTTATTGTGTTTATTTGCATGGTGGGGCTGTCATGCATGTGGAGATCAAGGATAATTCTATGGAGTTGGTTCTCTCCTGCCATCTCTGCATGGGTTCTGAAGATCAAACTTTGGTGAGGGAGCAAGTTCCCTTTACCCACTGATCCATCTTGCCAGCTCTTGACCTCTGTGTGTGCACGGGTAGTTAAAAGGATAACTTGTGAGCTGGAGGGATGGCTCAGAGGTTAAGAGCACTGTCTGCTTTTCCAGAGGCCCTGAGTTCAATTCCCAGCAACCACATGGTGGCTTACACCCATCTATAATGAGGCAGAACACTGTATACATAATAAATAGATAAGTACATAAATAAATAAATCGATCCTGCAAATCAAAATCAGATAGTCACGTTTAGCAATAAGCACTTGTGCTCACTGATTCGTCTTGCTTGCCCTCGATGCCCTTGACTTTTATTTCTGAAAGATATTTTTGCTGGACATACAGAATGTTGGGTTGACTGTCATCTTGTTGTGTAAGGGTCTTTTCCCTGCATGAATGTTGATGCAAAGCCAGAGAGAAGGTGTCGGTCTCTCCTGGAACTGCAGTTAAGATAGGAATGTTGGGTTGGTGAGTCCTCTAGAAAAGTAGCCAGTATTCCTAATCACTGAGCCATCTTTTCAGTCTTCAAATTTTAAAAAGAAAACAAACAACAAAACACATTAAAGGTGTGTCTTTGATTTTAAGCAGTTTGATTGTGATGTGACAAGATGTTTGACTTTCTAGTCATTGTGGAACCCATAAATTATATCTTTGTCAAGTTGGTAAGATGGCTTCTATGGCTTGGAGGCTAATTTCTTCAGTTTGCCATCAAAGTAGACAACACCTTTCCTTCACATCAGCCTAGTAATGGCCAGCATTTGAGCGAACCTAACTAAGAATAGATGCAAGAATGCAAACCGGGCTGCTGAGCCATGGAAGGGTGGCTTTTATGTCAGAGAAGCTTTTGTGTCAAATGGTCTTTTCAACTTGAGAATTCTTATATGTTTTTATTTTAAAAGATCCCTCTACACACACACCGTGTGTGCACACACACTGAGGTTTTCTGTCCTTTTATTTATAACAAGTTTACTTCTCATGTTTTTGAATAATTGTAAGAACTACCTGTAAGATGTCTATAATTATAGCATCTGATCCCTGGCTCCTCTTGTGTAATTTTATGTAACCATTTGTGATTTGTTCCTTTACCTGGCAGATTTTATTACTCCTCTCTAGAGAAACTAAATGACTTTAAGATACCAGCCCACTTCATTTTTCAATGATTTATTTTATTCTTCTCCCTCAAAATTTTTGTTATATTTTGAGACAGGCTTTCATTGTCTCTGTCTACACCTTCCAGTGAGTGTCAGCAGGAACATAGCTTTTTCATGCATACTCCCTCTCACAGCTCTTAAGAAAACAAGCCCCACTCAACCTGTGTTTTTGGAGTCTTCCCACTGTACGTTTCCACTGTTCTTACCATGGGTCTGGCTGTTCCATCATCTTTTCCTGTCCTTTTGGTTGGCCTGTAAGCCCTTTCTACCTTGATTCCATTACTCAGAACAAGGAGGTTCTGAGCTCCTTCCTTTCCCACCATCCTCTGAAACAGTTCTTTTTCAATAAGTAAATGAGCAGCCAGGCCTGGTAATCCCAGCACTTGGGATTATAGGCCAGCCTGGTATACAAAGTGAGTCCAGGACAGCCAAGACTACATAGAGAAACCCTGTCTCAGAAAAGAAAAAAGAGAGAGAGGGGAAGAAGAATGTTGAGCAAGCACATGAAGATAAAAGGAAAGAAAATCCCTGCCTTAAGATAGAAAGGCAGATCCAAGATTCAGGCGTTCCATAGGCAAGGCTTGCTATTGTGTGCTGTGCAGGGTGTGGGTCTGTCTGAAGTATTGTGTTGTCCTTGATTCTGCCTAGCTATACTTTCACCCACACTATGATAGTCAGTGCTCCCAACAAAACACAAGTTCTGGGTATTTTCAATACCATAGTTTTTACATTGAGAAGATCATAGGATTGGGAATTGCTAGACTTGGGTTTTCATTTGGGTATGTTCTTTTCCAGGTTATCTGTCCTGTTGCCGGTTCCTGGATGACAATCAGATAGTTACCAGCTCTGGAGACACCACCTGGTGAGTACCTGACAAGGCAGAGAATGAGGCCTGAGATCCACTGGTCTAGTTCACACTAGTAGGATAAGAATTGTGAGATAAATGGTTCTTGTCAGTTAGTTAAGACTGCTTAAATATGATCATGGCCTGGTAACTAAAAAAAACACAAAGTAGCAAAGAGTAATTCATTGCACTGTCTATAAATATGCAAAATTTAGTTATGAACAGAGAACAAAAATATTTAGATATTTAGACTATAATTGTATATCAAGTACCCGTTTTTCTTTACTTTTCTCCATTTTTTTTTTTTCTTGTGTATGTGATGGTTTTTCTTTTGTTGTTTATTTTAGCCCTGTGGGTATATTGTGAGCATGAGTACAGCTTTTAGACAGCAGTTCTATCAGATTTCTTTATGTTTGTTCACTAGTAGATGGAAACATGTTCAAGTCATTTTCCCCCTTTCTTCAGTAATGAAACAACCAGGTAGTTATCTTAAGATATTAATTTTAGACTTAAGCTGCCCTTGTGGGTTTTTCTGGTCACTGAGGGGTCATGCCTGGGTGGTCAGTAGCAGTATTTTAAAGAGGGATTTATTAACATGACTTACAGGCCTGCAAGGCCAGCAGTGGACTTCTGATAAAAATGGTAAAGATGCTAGTGGTTGTTAAGTCGGTGAAGCTAAATATCTCAGCTGGTCTCTGGTCTACACTTAAACCTGGAGTAGGTTTTAATGCCCATAAAGAATGTCTCAACAGTAAGCTAGATGAGCTTGCCACTGACAGTGAAGGCAGGTGGGCACAAAGAAAAGTGTCCTTTCCCCATGTGAGTTGCCACCAGAGGTGTGGCCCGGATTTAGGGTGGGTCTTCCCACTTCACATGATCCCATCAAGAAATGTGCCGAGCTGCTTGGGCCTTAGTTGATTCCAAATGTAGTCAGTTGACAACGAAGATGAGTCATCACAGATTTCAAGTTTGATTATTTGTGATGAAGTGTATGACACTTCTGTGCTCCAGGCTTCTTCCTTCCTGTGTCCCTCATGCCTATGCTGAAACTGGCTGATGGGATTTGCATTGCTGGGCTGAGCCAGCTTTTCTGGTGAGGTTGACAAGAACGGGCAGTAGGGAACATGCAGGTTACAGTCGGAGGCAGCCGCCTGGGGCTGTTGCTTGTGGAGCTGCTGCTTCGTGCAGTGCTGTTGGTGTCTAATCTTTTAGCACTGTCAAACAGAGGCCTTTGAAGCACCATGTCTATCCATGAAGACGATCTTTGGATTGTGGTCCCCATGGAAAAGGAGCTGGGCCAGAGTTGCTCTGAACCATTTACTTACTCAACATTCCCTCCCTGGTGTCTAGGAAGGTGGGAAATTGGAGCGACAGAGGGAATAACACAGGTTACACAAGTTCCTTTCTTTCAGGCTAGCACTTTCTGCTGTCCCACAAACTGCCCAGGAATATGTTTGTGTGGTAGAACCTCATAGCTCTGCTTGACCCCTTCTGCTCATGTCATGTGACCTGGGAACAGCAGTTGTGAGGCCTCCCCCATACACTCATCCATGTATTTGTTTATTTCCTCCATTTGATTTTCCTAAACAAAAATGTCATTATAGAGGTAAATGTGTCTTCACAGTGGCACACTGACCATCTGTGATCCTGGGTAGTATGAAAAATGTTGTTTTGGCTGGGCTGGTGGTGGTACACACCGTTAATCCTAGCACTCAGGAGGCAGAGGCAGGTGGATGTCTATGAGTTCAAGGCCAGCCTAGTCTGAGTTCCAGAATAGCCAGGGCTACACAAAGAAACCTGTCTTAAAAAAAAAGAATGCTTTAGGTAGCTGGTGGGCCCATTTGTGTGGCTGATCTTACTTGTCATTTACTCCTGCTTCAGTGCTCTGTGGGACATCGAGACCGGCCAGCAGACAACCACGTTTACTGGACACACTGGAGATGTCATGAGCCTGTCCCTTGCTCCTGACACCAGACTGTTTGTCTCTGGTGCTTGTGACGCTTCAGCCAAGCTCTGGGATGTCCGAGAAGGGATGTGCCGGCAGACCTTTACAGGACACGAGTCTGACATCAATGCCATATGTGTGAGTTTAATTGTGTCTCATGAGATCTTAGCTTTATTATTACTGTTGTGGTAGGTTGTTATTATAAATTTATTTTTTTAGGGACTGGAGAGATTAGATAACATATTAGTTATTCTTCAGTTGTCTTGGCAATATACCATGATCAAGGCAACTTACAGAGAAAAGCATTTAATGACCACATACAGTTTCAGAGGGTGAGCGCATGACCATCAGTTATGAGGAGCATGGCAGCAAGCAGGCAAGCATGCTGCTAGAGAAGTAGCTGGGAGCTTACATCCTGAGATACAGTCACAAGGCATAGAGAGAGCTAGCCATGAGTGGCATGGGCTTCTGAAACTGCACTTCCGACAAGGCCTTACCTTCTAATACCTCCCAACAGTCCCACCGATTGGGGACCATTCACATTCAGACCGCCACAGGTATGTCAGCAATTGAGAGCGATGGCTACCATTCCAGAGAATCTGGGTTTGATTCCCGGCACCCACACGGTGGCTCACAGCTATCTATAACTCCAGTCTCAAGGGCTTCGCACACATGTGATACAGGCAGAACTTACCCATACATATAAAGTAAATGAAATACATAATTTAACAGTAAACAAATGTTTGTGTGTCTGTGTCTGTATGTGGGCGTGAGGGCAGGTGCTCAGAGTCCAGATGAGGGTGTTGGATGCCCTGGAGCTGGTTTAATCTGTTAAGAGCCAACTGATTCAGGCAGTGGGAACCAAACTTTGGTCTTCTGCAAGAGTAGTAAGTGCTCTTAACAGCTGAGCTATCTCTCCAGTGTCTTCCTTCTTTAAATAAACAGTTTTAAGTTTTTTAAATTTTGTTCTTTTTTGTTTGTGTTTGTTTTGAGACAAGGTCTAGCATTGTAGGCCAGCCTGACCTCAAACTCAAAAGTCCTCAGTACTGACATTGCAGGCCTTTGCTCTCCCGCCTGGTGTGTCCTTTTTCACTGACTCCAAGTTCTGTCCTTTCCTTTAGAGGTCAGCTGAGAACTCTGTGCTGTGTATTTGTTTCCGATGTTGTGCTGGCTCAACTCTGTTCCTATCCCTAGAGTGACCAGTTTAGAGCTTGAACTGCTTTAGAGTGTAAAGCAGTTTATCCTGCCAGCCAAGGGGTGGCAAATTCAGAGCTTGCTTTCTTGGTGGCACCTCCTGAAGGGATGAGTCTGGTCGACTGGAGCAGGAAGTTGCTCCTTCCTCCATAAGTCTCTTCTGACAGCTCTTAACCAGAGAATAGAAGCTCTTTAGGAGGGCCCCTTTGCTTTTCTGTACTGAGGTCTACCGTGGTGACAGTCCATGAGCAGTACGTCAGTACTCACACAGTACCTTTACCTTCCCCATTCACTCCATGTTGGCAACCTTTGTTCTTGCTGGAACCTCAACCTGTTTCCCTTTCCACAGCAGCCACGCCATTAGTTGCAGTAACATCATTTCTGTTTGTTTTGTTGTTTTGTTTTGTTTTGAACTCACTCTGTAGACCTAGTTGGCCTTGAACTGCCTGCATTCATGCCTAGCTAATATCATTTCTTACTGAATTTTTTTTTTTTTTTTTGGTCAGTATATGGCCTAGAACTTGATATGTACTTTAGGTTGACCTTGAATTCACTGGTGTTCCTGATGCCCTGATGACTGCGCATCCCATTCCATGCTGCACGTTTTTACCTCCTCCAGTGCTTGGAGCTGAACCCTGGGCCTTACCTATGCTTGGCAAGTGTTCTGTCAGCTGACCTGTGTCCCAGGCCTTAATGCTTACATATGTCTTGATTTGCACTCTCTTTGTAGTTTTTTCCCAATGGCAATGCCTTTGCCACTGGCTCAGACGATGCTACGTGCAGGCTGTTTGACCTTCGTGCAGACCAGGAGCTCATGACCTACTCCCATGACAACATTATCTGTGGTATCACATCTGTTTCCTTTTCCAAGAGTGGCCGCCTCCTCCTTGCTGGGTACGACGACTTCAACTGTAATGTCTGGGACGCCCTCAAAGCTGACAGAGCAGGTCAGTGGCCACATGGACTTTCTGTGTTCCTGGACATTAAGTTGGTTCTTGGCTACGAAATGAGACTTGGATGAGCTAAAACTTTAGGTTTGTGTTGTAGCATAACTCAGCATAGGGACAGCTAAAAGCCACATAGTGTGAGCTGTGCCTCACAAGGGAGTGTGAAAAGCTGAAAGCTCTTCTGAGAGGCATGCATGAGGTCACAGTATGCCCGACAGTGCTGACAGTGTCCATGTTTCCCTTCTTCCTGCTTGGCTGTTTCAAGACAGGGTCTTACTGAGTAGCCATGTTAGCCTGGCACTCTCTAATACATCAGGGTGCTCTTGAATTTAAAAGTCTCTGGTTCAGCCTTCCAAATGCTTGAATTACTGGTGAGTACTCTCAGTTTTCCATCTTTCTGATCATCCATTCTCTTCAGTCATTTGCCTCCTGGCATATGCCACCATGACCAGCTCCACCTGCAGCTTTCTGGGCCTGTGCATCTTTGACCTCTGATATGGTGCCAAGCCTCTTCCTCTCTACGAGGTTGTTGAACAGTGTGCTGGTGATCATTCAATTTAGAGCCTGAATTTTATAAATCAGAATCAAGTCGGTTAAATACAAGCTGGACAAAAGATGAGAACATTCTTCTTTCAAGAGTCTCCCTTTGAGCTCATGCTAGCCTTAAACTTCCAAGTTGAAAAATGTTAATATATTTAAAATTTTTCATATATATATATATATATAATTTTATTTTTATTTTTTTAATATATTTAAAATCTGTGTGATGGAAGGTGAAAGAGGGGATTGTGACCTTAAGCCTTGTGGTCCCCATTGTGCCTTCATATACCCTTTCAGTCTGCTGAATTGAAGACATTTTTTATGCTGCATGCCTGTAACCCCAGCACTCAGCGGCAGAGGCAGGACAGCCAGGGCTACATAGATCCTGTCTCAGAAATAAATAAGAAACCGTTTCTGACCTTTGGCATTGCAGGCCAGGGAAGTCGACCCTGAGTACAGAGAGCCCTCCAGCCCTGTGCTTAGTTGGTGTATCATAGCTACAGGAGCCGGAAGTTGTTTCTGTTTGAGAACAGTGTCTTGGCAAGTGGTAGCTGATGTGGCAGCTCCATGATCTCAGCTCTAGACTTTGTATGTCCATGTGGTCAATTTCTCTGAGAATAGGTGTTCAGTTTTGTTTTGTTTTGGTTTTGTTAAGATTTATTTACCTGGGCAGTGGGTTTGCATGCCTTTACTTAGCATTTGGGAAGCAGAGGCAGGTGGGTCTCTGAACTAGAGGCCAGCCTGGTCAACAGAGTGAGTTCCAGGCCAACCAGGGCTACACAGAGAAACCCTCTTTTGAAAAACCAGAGGGAGGAGGGGCTGACATTATTTTTTTGTCTTTTTTTCTAGACAGGGTTTCTCTGTAGCCTTGGCTGTCCTGGAACTTGTTTTATAGAGAAGGCTGGCCTGGAACTCACACAGATCCAGCTGCCCCCTCCTTCCAAGTGCTGGTTTTCAACCACTGCCTGCCTCTTTGTACGTGTACAAGAGCTGATCTGGATCTCTGCCTCTGCATTCTGCGCATCACCTGTTGTCCTCTTGAGCTCGTGTCCATGTTCTTGTTAGAAAAGGCCTTGTCACTCTCAGTACAGAATTGGCCATAGGCCTCAGGGTAGTTTCCACTTGGGACAAAAACCTTCTGTCTTCCTAGTGCCCTTGCCTTGCTTTTCCAGGTGCTGTCAAGCCATGTGTGTTGGTGATTGTGATGGTTCTGTTCCCAGGTGTCTTGGCTGGACATGACAACCGAGTCAGCTGCTTGGGGGTGACTGATGACGGCATGGCTGTGGCGACGGGGTCCTGGGACAGCTTCCTCAAGATCTGGAACTAAGGCCAGGAGGTAATGGAGCACCCCGTTAGTGGAGTCGGACACACTTCTCAGGACATGAAGTTTTCCTGCATAGGCCGTAGAGTATCAAAGCTGTATTGTTGACCTGGTATCGTGCATACCTAGCTGTGATCCAGAGAGGGCAGGGGAAGAGCTCACATTCTTTTCTTATGCACTGACCCCAAGCTCTGTTCACAGCAGCAGGTGGATGGATGCCACGGTGACTGGAAGACCATTCCAACCTTGAAGCGTTACAGCGATAGCATATCCTGTCCAACCATACTAACATGGACACCCACACCTCCCCTCAGAACTTCAAAAGGGCAAGATCTTTTTCCTTCACTTACTGCTGAAACCAAGAGCACAACTCCCATTAAGAGAAGGATCTCTGTGCTGTAAACAAAGTGTGCATTCCTTCCGGGGCCGGTGTCTGTTTCTTTGTTGTTGTTGGGGGGTTATTTTGTTTTTGTTGTTTGTTTGTTTGTTTTGGGTGAATTTTAAAGGAATACTACAATAAAAATGTTACCCAGAAGGTAACCCTGAGTATGATTGTGAGACAGACACGCCTCTTTACCAGTTCATTTGGATCTTAGATCAGTGACCCTGCTCTGTGGCATTCATGAAAGACTTTGCTTCTCTGCAATTGTTTCTAAATATAAGTCATTTGTAGCAGGACTTTGGAAGCATTCAGATTTCTTTCTTAAATATATTCCTTTATGTTCAATAATTAAGGGAACCAGAGCCTATGATAGTCTCTGACTTATCAATGATGCATTTTTATCCCTGGCTTGCTTGGGGTTTTTTGTTGTTTTTCATTTGGTTTGGGGGGCTGGGGGGGGGCTTGCCTTTTTTTTTTTTTTTTTTTTTTTTAAGTCTCATGTCACAGATGACTGTTTCGCACAAACACAGCATAGTGGAAGAAAAAAAATAAATCAGAAGCAAAGTAGCCAAGCACATGTTACAATGGCCACAAATGCTTGGTCCGAACCCTTCCTCTTTGCTCAGCAGTGAACTTATTCCCAGCACCCTTCCCTCCTGACTTGTCCTCCTCACTGTCTAGTTTCTGCTCTTACCTTGGGTTTTCTGTGAAGTTGGAGGGAAGTTTGTAGTCATGTGACACTAGCTGTCCTACCCCTGCTGTCAAGAGATTTGTTCTCCAGAGAGGTGCCTGTCCTGTGCTTGGATAGTCAGTTGGTTATTTGTGTATGAAACAATGTACAAATCAATGTTTTGAAAATAATGATCTCAGACTTTCTAAGTTAAATTTTAAACAATTTGATTGTTTGCCATATTGGGTGGGTTTACTCTTAGAATCGCATGCTGTAGAAATGCTCTAAAGTGCATATAGGACTCAGTCCTTAGATGTTCCTTTTCTTTTAAGAAATAACCTCTTCAAGTTGTAACCGTGGCGGCTTTGTCCATTACTGTTGCTGCTCTGCACACATATCGGAAGCAGCGAGCGCTTGACACACTTGAGTAGTGGGATAAGTCACTGTTTTCTTTCTTTAAAAAAACAGAACAAACAGTCCTGTTGGGAATGATTGCTGTTGGATTCAGGAGGGGAGGGGAAAGCCGCTCTGCTGCCTCTTTGCCACTTCCTGGAAGCCTGCCTCCATGGAACAGCCTTTTGCATCCGAGGCAACCATTTTTACTCCATGCGGATCTTCGTGGCTACCATCTCAAGCCATGCTCAGCAGCAGCGTTTGGACAGCAGTGTTCTGTGGGCCCTTCCCTCTCCCTGTATCCTGCACCCCTCATAGCAGTAGTGGCTTCGCCGTTCTGTTTTCTGCAGCGTCCTGTACAAAACTGTGCTGTGACTGTGCGGTAGGCCTGGACCTGGCAAAGAATACAGCGAAGCCCCTTCTCTTCCTACCCAACGACTCTGTAGAGCTCTCTGCACCCTGTACCCTTTTCACCTTTTGTATTTAATTTTAAAGTCAGTGTACTGCAAGGAGGCTGGATGCAAGATAGATACTATATTAAACTGTACTGTTATTTAAGATGTAATAAAGCAGTTTGACATGAGGGACTCTGGTGTGATGGTTATTTTTGAGAGTCAGCTTCAGTGTGTGAAAGTTACATGCCCCAACTGCTGACCGGACAGTCACATAACATCACGAGAGACCCTTATAGAAGTGTCAGCCCAGGCTAGTGCAGGAGCATAGACCTTTAGCCACACCACTGGGGGGACAAAGGCCGGCTGATCTCTGAGGTTAGGACAAGCCTGATCTACTTACCAAGTTTCAGGACAGCCAAACCCTGACTCAAAAAGTGATGGGGGGGGGGCACTCAGTTCCTAGAAGGTTCTGATATGCTATCCATCTCAGGCCTATTTTCTAGGATAAGTGGCTTTTCCCCCTCAGCATCTGGGCACTGTCTGCCATTTTCTCCTTTGGCCTCTACCAGCCAGCTGCTTTGGTTTCCTCTTCCTGTTTCCCCACTAAAATATCTGAGGACCTGCCCATTTAAAGACACTGAGTGAGCATTTCCTTCTCAGTCAATAAAGGTTACTGCATCTTAAGGAATGAACATCAACCCCAGAGTTGTTCGGCTGCCATTCTAGCCATTGTCATTCACTCCACTGAAGTGCCTAGTTCTAAGCTGAATACAAGTTTTACTCTTAAATAAGTTTTAAGATTGACTCGCTCAGATGCCCAGATGGAATTGGCTGGGCCAAGCCACCTTTGCTGGGGGTTGGAGAGCAGACTAATCCACACAGGGTCAGTGGTGCCCTCTTCAGAAGTGAGTCATCATTCCCCCGATGTGCATGCTGTGGTGATTGTCAGGCGGAACAGAGGAGTTTGCCTAGCCAGTTTAATCTTCCCCCAGTCTCCCGTAAATAACGTCCTTCACAAAAACTTGCCAGCCTTTACCTATCCGACCCCTACTGAGAATACAGAGGTTCTTTTTGAACTAGAGGGTAGTGTGAGGTTAACCATATCCCCAACTCTACCTTCTCTCTTTGGGAATCTATGTCTTTACATGTTTCTGCCCCAATCATCAGCAGGCTGAATGTAGCCAGGGCAGGTCTGTCTCTGCCTCAGAAGAGCTGGAAGTTGATTGTTTCTGAGCCGTCATGTCCCCTTCCCACTTGTTTAGCAAGCAGTCATTGAAAACATGCCCACTTTGAACATGTGGGCAGCAGAATGAACCAAAGAGCATACAAAGAAAAGCCAAAGCCACAGGCCTTTTCAGGCCAGACATTTTCAGCCATGCACATGTAGCATCTGCCATTAAGTGCCTCTCGTGGTCTGGGAGCCTAGTTAAGATCAGAAGGTGGCTGAGCTTGCCTGGGTCCAGGCTGCACTCCCACTGCTGTCACTGCCCCTTCACTCTAATACAGCCTTTCCCCACCAGTGCTCTGTAGCCTACTCCCTTTCCCTTAAGATCCCAGAGTAGCCAGCAGCCAGTCACCTTTGCCTCTTCTCACAGGCTTATCTTGGAAGGGATTCTATGAGAACAAAGTTCATGGTGTTTGATTACAGTCAGTGACTCTGTAGCCCAGACTCCCAAACCCACTATTCACTTAGCCTGAGACATCTGTTCTAAGTACCCTACGCAAGGCTGGGTCCTATTCTACCCAGCCCCTCTGCCTGCTGCACCAGGAAGTGAGTGCCTGGCAGCTGTCCCTTTCTTTCACTCACTGACCTGGATGAAGAAGGGATAGTGTTGACCTTCAACCCAGAAAGGAGACTGTCAGATGGGCTGTTGTGGACACTAGCCCCTGATGGTGACATCAGCATTGACCTTTGCCTGTGCCAAGTGTGCACTGTTGGAGGGTGGACAAGATAACTGTGGTAAACTCTCCTCCGTGATAGACTCTTCTGGCTACCTGTCACTTAACAGCCTTCGCTCAGCTCTTTGTCCCACCCTGGTCAGATGAAACCCACTTCTCATAAGTTAAAGTTCATGTGTTAAAGCAGCACCCAAAGAGGTACAAGTTCCCCCTTATATGTGTGCCTGAGAACTTGCCTTACCTAGACAACCTGGCTCTGGGCACAAGCCCATCCTGCCCCTTTCCATTCTAACATTCCCTTATTTAGCCCTTGAAATCCAGGTATTGGAGGCCTGAAGCAAAAATGTGTACGATTGCCTTGATCTCTTCCCAGTACCTCACCCTATGTGACCTTTGAAATTAAACACTGGGAGTTGCGGCTGGAAAGATGGCTCAGTGGTTAAGAGCACTGTGTTCTTCAGAGGTCCTGAGTTCAAATCCCAGCAGCCACATGGTGGCTCACAACCCTCTATAATGAGGTCTGATGCCCCCTTCTGATAGGGTACTCACTCATACATAAGATAAATAAATCTTAAAAAACAAAACACTGGGCCTGGTTACTGGCATTGGGCCCTGTCATTCCCTGTGGTGGGAAAGAGCACTTGTTTCGTGAGTCCTGTCTGGTGGGGCTCAGAGCTGGCCCCCAGTGTCAGCTTTGTTTCTTCCTCTCAAATGGGGACGCCACCTGCACAGCCCTCAGCCCCACTGTAGAAAAAGGGTTTCCCCAGCAGCACAGGACGCCTGCTACTTAAAAGAGTACACAGGCTGCTTGCTGTGGGACTTTAGACTGCAGGCCGTAGGCTGGGTGCCTTTGCAGAAGGATATGACTACTGCCTCTCTTAAAGTCTCCCTACCTGGCCGGTGGTAGGCCCGTGCCTACCACATACCACTAGATACCAATCAAGTATTATTATTATAATACAATGAACACCCAAAAGCACAATTGAAACCTGTGGGTGTGGCTGGTGTTTACTCTGGGGGAAGAAAAACCCATGAGGAAGTTACAAAACTTACGAAATCCCCTCAAATTCCTGTCATCCTCCCTACCCCCAGTTCTGTCCCCACTGTGCACCAATCTGTTCTTTTTGGAAGGACAGGGCATAGGCCTCCGGAGTGCCCACCAGAGGACATCCTGACCGCAGCAGGTATGGGGACTGCGGGCGCACCTGGAGATTGGGCTGTACAGGAAGGGCAATGCCAGGGGAGCCAAGTCTTGCCAAATGCAGCATAGAGTAAACATCTGGAAACCATAGTGTTGGGAGCCAGGAGACCACAAAACACCCTATCCACACGGCTGGACAGCTAAGACCTGATGTACGAACTGGGTATCCATCCATTCAGTATCTCCCTCTTTTCCATACCGGGTTTCTCTGTGTGACCCTGGCTTTGCAGACCGGGCTGGCCTCGAACTAACAGCGATCCGTTTGAATTAGACATGCACCACCATGCTCTGCTTCCTTCCTTGCTCTTAAAGCTGTGGGTGGGGCGCACTGTTTACACAGTCACCTTTCAATTTATTTGCTTGTTTGTTTGTTTGTTTTTGAGGCAGGGTCTGTACCCTTGGCTGGCCTTGAATTCCTAGAGACCCAGGGCACTGAGTGCCGGGAATAAAGTAGTGAACCATTATGTCAGGTTCTTTTCTGGCAGGGTTAAGATCACAGTCCCAAATCCTAAAGGCTTTGCCAATTGCGAAAGGGTGTCGGCCACTGCTGGTGGGCCTGAGACCCATGTGAGTGCATGCCCCAGGCACAGCTGCCACCTGAGTTCTTCTGACAGCTACCAGGTCATTAAAAACAACGGTGCAGCAGGAACCTCTCGCGAAGCCCACGTTCCCACCAAGCTGGCCCGCGTAGACCCTCAAGGTCCTGGAGACCTCGCTTGCGAAAAGAAGGGCGAGACCTAGGCCAGCGATAAAAATCAAACCACAAGGCGAGGAGGAACAAGCGGGAAGGGAGGTGACGGTGCTCTTCTATGCAGCGGTTGAAACAGCCTTCCGCCCCTCCTCCCGCCTCCGCTACGCTTCCCTCTTTTCTTTTTGCTCCGGCTCTCTCCACGCCGGCTCCCCTTCTCCGCCTTCTCCGCTTTGCGACGGTCCACTCTTCGGGCTTCGTCCCTCCTACTCGGTCTCAGTTCGGTCCCTTTCCAGCCCCTGGCTCCGCCCTCTTCCCCTGCCCCCTGCCAGCCCCGCTTCCTGTCTGCGGCCCCGCCCCTCCGCTTAGCCCCGCCCCCGCGCTGTGTCGCTTCCGGCCCCTTGTCCCCGGCCCAATCACTACTCCCTTCTTCGGCTCCTTGGCGCCGACCTTCCCGGCTCTGCGTTTGCCCCTCCTCTCTGCCCTGCACACTTCCTCTTGGCTGGCTCCCTCCCTCTGCCACGCCCATCCCGCAGCCTCGAGTCCCGGCCTACAAAAGGCTCTAGAGCAAGCTGGTTTGACCGCCGGCCTGGCTGCGGCTGCGCGCCTTCGCCACGTGCTCTGCGACGCATGCGTGCGGCCTGCGCTTGCGCATTGCCAGCCGCGGCGCAGCGCTGCTCGGTGCTGCCGGCCTCCGGACTGAGCGGCCATGGGGTGGCGGGCGGCTGGGTCGCTGAGGGCCAGGTAGCAGTAGGGCAGCAGGGACCGCTGGCTCGGCCCAGCATGTAGACGTCCACGCGGGCGCGCGGCAGCCGACGGTGAGTGCGGGATCCGGGGTCTCCCTCCGCCCGGCGGCACTTGCCGCCGGGAACCCGTGGAGGCCGGGTCACCGTGCCGGCCCTGCCCACCTGCCCGAGGCCGGACGCTGGTGGCTCTGACGCGCCTCCCTACGTCCGAATGTGGTGTGGGCTGCGACCGGGATGACGCGTGGTCTCGGGAACGAGCCTAGGGGACAGGTCTGAGGATCCGGCCCGGGAACGGGTCTGGAGGACGAGTGTGAAGTTCGGGTCGCGGGAGAAGCCAGGTAGGCCGCTGCTGTGTTCCTGGCCCTGGCTTGTTCAGCCGACCCGGCTTCATTGGTCCTCCTGGTACCTGAGTAAGCAGGAGAAGCCTTGGCATGTGAAACTTAGAGGCCAAAGCTAATGCAAAGTAGAGAATCTAGCGTTTTGTGAGGCAAACGGGGTGTGGAGTTTTTAAAAATACCATTTCTAAATTTGGTATCCAGTAGTTGCCAAAAAGTTCCAAAGTCCTGAAGAGGCCACGGAAGTTTTCCTAGACAGACCACTGGACTTGCGCTCTGGCACACAGGTTTCTCAACTGTGGGAATAGGGGTGCCCAGTGCAGTTCCAGGTTCTTCCTTCCCAGTTCTCCTCCCAAGCAATGGCTTTCTCCTGGCTTTGATTCTAAATAGCAAATTATTTTTCCTTTCTTGTTTGGGAACAGTCTTTGTTTCAGCTCAAAACTTATTCATTTGGCTTGGCTCTTGAGAAGAATGTTTTTCAAATTTATGTCCATTTATTTCATGTTTCACTGCTGGTTTTCACAAGCTTGGACGACACTACAAGCACCTCACTTTTCCCCCGCAGCATTGCTCTCCTGAGCGTTTAGTGACCTCCTGTTCCTTGGGATTTCTTGTAGCATATTTGTCCTCAGCAGTAACTTCACTATGAGTTTCATAGCCCCATCTCAGGCTCTGGGACAGCGACAGGTGCCAATATACAGTCTGACCAGGTAGCTTCTTTTACGGTGGCATTTCAAAATGTTTCTGCTTTTTCTTCCTGGGTGGCTTTATATCCTAAAGCAGTTGACAGGGCTGCTTCCCTCCTACCCGTTTTTTTTCTAGTGTGTCTTGTTTGCAGATCCAGCCCAGGTCCTCACACAAGTACTGTCCACTGAGCCACAATTCACCCAACACCCCTCCTTTTGGGTAGAAGTAGCTAACATAAAACATCAGTGCTCAGATTAAGTTACTAGTTTAGCACTCTAGGCTGCTCTTGGAGAATGGAGAGGAGCAAAGTGGCTTTCTTTTACTTTTTTAATGGAAGTACGCATGTACATGCTACTGCTCATGTGTGGAGGAGCTTTCAGAAGTGGGTTCCACAGCTGAAACTCAGGACCTCATGCTCGGCAGTAAGTGGCTTTATCTCCTGAGCCATCTCTGAGCCTTCATTTGGTTTTAGACAAAACCTCATATATCCCAAGCTGATTTCTAGTTCCCTGTGTAGCCCAGGATAACTCCAAACTTCTTGTCCTCCTTTGTGTAACTCTGCATGTTGGTTGTACAGGCATGTACCGACCATCTCTAGTTGGGCTTTCTCCTGTCGTGTTAGTGTGACTTGGGGCACGAAGCCCAAGGCTTTGTGTGTGCAAGCATGCTACCAACTGAGCTACATTTCCAGGCCTCAAGTGGTTTTACTCTTTTGTGTTTGTTGTCGGGGAGGGTTTGAGACAGGGTTTCTCTGTATTCCTGGTTGTCTTGGAAAGCAGCTGTAGACCAGGCTAGCCTCAAATTCAGAGATCCTCCTGCCTGGGCCTCCCAAGTGCTGGAATTAAAGGGGTTTGCTGCCTTCACCCAGCTCTTTGTTTTTAAAGACTTAATTTTATTTTGTATTTGTCTGTGTATGGGTGTGGTTATGTGCACATGAGTACAGGTGCTTTGGAGCTGGAGTTATGGGTGTTTGTAAGCTGTCTAATGTGGGTCCTGAGAAGGGAATTCAGGTACTCTGGAAGAGGAGCAAGTGTCTTTTAGCTGCTGAGTGGGAATGGGTTCATCTGCATTTATTACCTCAGATTTGCTTGTTTCCTGGTACAGCAGAGAGAGAGAAAGAGATATGTTCAAAAGCTTAGCACTGCCAGGAGGAGCCTACCAGGAAAAGGGCTGTTGCTGCAGGCTCCACTTTCTCGGCCTTGTTAGATCTGTTAACAGTTACCACATGGCTCTTTCCCTCCTGAAGGAGATGCCACTTTTCAACCCCAGGAAAACATGCTATTGTTTGTGATAGTTGTTTATCGTTTTCCATATATTCTGGTCTGTGGCTGCTGTACTCCTGCTGCATGGGAAGAAGTAAATTCATGAAAACAGATGTTTGGGTTAAGACGGGGTACCAGCAACACATGCCAGTGCCTCCACTGTGGAGTGGAGAGGGGTGGCGCTGCCTGACCACTTAGTTCTGGAGACCTGTCTTCCTGTCTGCACTGAGTTGGTAGAGCCTCCTCCAGGTCTGGGGAACTGTTCCCCCACCAGATGGGTTCTGTGAACCCATTCCTTAGAACTTTCCAGAATCAGCACACTTCCCTATGCCTCTGCTAGCCTGGGCATCATTTATGTGTAGAAATGAGGTAGGGTTAATATACTGTTGCTCTTTTAGAGGAAATGGGTTTGTTTCCTTGAGCACCTACAGTTGGAAACCCCAGTTCCAGAGGAGCCAACACCCTCTTCAGATCTCTGTGGGAACTGTATGCCCATAATAAATAAGTAAATTTTAGTCTGTTTGTTTTCTTTCTTTTTTAAGATTTTATTTATGCATTGAGTGCTCTATCTGCATGTACGTCTACCCACCAGAAGAGGACATCAGATTTCAGTATATAGGCTGTGAGCCACAATGTGGTTGCTGGGAATTGAACTCAGGACCTCTAGAAGAGCAGACAGTGCTTTTACCAGCTGAGCCATCTCTCCAGCCCTGTCTGTTTTCTTAAAGACTACAACAGTGAATTGGAACCTGAGAGCCGGATGGTAGCCACTCTGTCTCGCCTTGAGAAACTAATTAGCAATCCAATCTTAATGGGCACAAAGTCGGGTGATGTCCATGTTCTTGATCCTCTGCACTTTCATTCTGGCCGTGATACAGGGTCTTCGTTTCCTCCCCTGTGAAATAGCACCATAGTTCTAAAACCCACAGAATCTGTTTGCTTGGCAGGATGGTCTTGAACTCTGCCTCCTATATGTTTTGTTCACATCTGTCTCCAGCAAACACAAAGCCAGAGTCTGGGAGACCAAACAGTCTGTGTAGTCCAGCTTCTGGGACAAAGGTCAACTGTAGAATGTACCAGGGTCTGTGTAATCTAATGGCCAGGACAAGGCCCTGGCCACACTCTGTTAGTGATGCCCTCAGTCACTAACTTCAGAGGTGCCTATGGCATGTGATATGTGGTGTGCTTTCATCCCCACCTTGTCCTAGTCATCTGCCCTGTGGTGATGAGGTGAATTTGGGCTTTCACACTAGAGCAGAGCAGATCTGTGCTGCTGCCTACCACATCCAGAGCAGAGCCCAGGAAACCTTCAAATGCCAGTGTGGACACTTGCTCCCAACACATAGTTTTTTGGTGATAATTGGCATTTTGACAAACCGCCCACTCTGTTCAGTAATGACCTAACAAGGCACTGTATGGAAGGCCAGCACAGGGCACAGAAACTCCCACAGGCCATGGTCAGGACCAGGCAGCTACTCTTCTAGTTTTTAAAATTTGTTTACCTGTTGTTGTTTTTTTTTTTTTTTTTTTTTTTTTTTTGTATAGGGATGGGTTCAGATGTACATATTATGTCTGTGGAGGTCAAAGGAGTTGATTTTCTCTTCCATAGTGTGGGTTCGAGGGATGGAGCCCAGACCCTCACACTTGAATGTGGATGTTCGAGAGTGGGTTAAACCCATGGAGGCATCTGGGAATGGAGAGAAAATGAGCTATATAGTGAGGCCCTGTCTCAAAAGAAGAAAAACTGTTAGTATATGTATGTGTTTTCATTTTCTTAGCAGTGTCATATAAAAGGTAAAGTGAGTGTGGCCATGTAAGCCTGTTGTCCTCGTTACTCAGGAGGACAAGAGAAAGACTGCCAGGGTTGATCCCTGGACTCCAGAGGCAGGCCAGGCAGAACAGACAGGGTTACACAGAGAAAACTTGTCTCCAAAAAAGAATACACACACAAACACAAACACACTCGATAGGTTGGGAGTACAGTTCAGTGGTAGAGTACTTCCATAGCAAGTGTAAGGCCCTAGGTTTAATCCCTAACAACACAGATCAGAAGATCTTAAAGGTCATGATTTATTTTTCTAACACTTTTTGTTTTGTTTTGAGACAGGGTTTCTCTGTGTAGCCCCGGCTGTCCTGAATCTCACTCTGTAGACCAGGCTGGCCTTGAACTTACAGAGATCCACTTGCCTCTGCCTCCTGAGCACTGGGATAAAAGGTGTGTGCCTCCTCACCCAGCTTTCCTAACAGTTCTAAAACATAGTTTGATCCTACACATTTGTAATCTATTTTGAGTTAATATTTGTGATAAGAGGAAATAGTTCAGTTTTCAGACTTTTTTCACTGGCTATCCATCTGTTTAACACTACTTGAAGGTTCTCTCTTTGTTGAACCACCTCAGCACCTTTGTCAAGACCCTGTGGCTAGGCTAGGGTGTAGCTCAGAGGGTAGCATGCACTCAAAACAACACACAAAGATGTTTCTGGACAATTTGTTCTGTTGTTTGATACTGGAGTTGAGCATAGAGCTGCTGCTGGGCCTCAGCCTTTTTAGACTTTGAGACAGTTTTTGTTGCTCGGGTAGTACTTGAACCTGTCATTGTCCTCCTTCTGTCTCTCAAGCAGCTAGGACTCCAGATCTATGCCACCAGCCCCAGCTGTCTATGTCTTTGGTTTCATTGCTGTATAGACCTAGCTGGCCTCAAATTTGCAGTGGCCTTCTTCTGCCTCTGCCTCTGCCTCTCAAATCCTTATTCTGATTTATTTGATTTAAGTAAGTGGGACATAGAAATTGTCTTGTTTTAAAAAAAAAAAAGTAAATAGCTAATTAAAGCTCCTCTGGTGATTATAAACTGTAGTCAGGGTAAGAATCATAGCTTATTTCCTCACGGGCCTTAGAATGGGCTCCATAGGCTTACCCATAGTAGATTTTTCTTCTGCTTTCCTTGCCATGGTCACACATGTCTTAGTTATTTGTGCTACTGTAACAGCATCACAGACTGGGTGGTTTGAAGTGATTTACTGGAGACTGAAATCAACTCACTGATGGAGAACTCTTCCCTAGCACCCTGTGCTACTCAAACTGGGCAGGTCTGAAGGTGGAGGGAGCTCTCTGATAGCTCTTCAAAGGGCACTAATGAGCTGGCCGGTGGGCAGAAAAGGGCAGAGTTCTAGGACAGCCAGGGCTATTACGGGGAGAAACCCTGTGTTGGCAGCAGGGAGGCACTAATGAACCTCAGGGCCCCACCCTGTGACTCAAATCCTCCGAGGCCCTTCTCCAGATACAGTCACAGTGGTAGTTAAAGCTTCATGATAAGCTCAAGCATGTTGATTGGCCTGGAAGTGCAGGACTGTTACCCAATCTACTTTGGAGGCTGAGGCAGAAAGATCACAAGTTCAAGGCCTGTGTGGGTAACTGTCTCAAAAAATAAAACAGCTTGGTTATATAGCTCAGTGGTAAAGTGAGGGGTGTCATACAGGGAAGCAAACCACGTGAAGAGTTAAAAATGAAAACCTGACACAGATTGACGTCCTTCAGGGAGTCTACAAACAGGTGGTTTATTCCCAAATGTTATTTAAGCCCAATATAATTTGGAAATAGTTTCCTGGTGTGGTACAATCCCCCAGTGCACAAGGAAGCAGAATTATATCAAACTCAACTCAGGATAGTGTCATTTCTTCCCAGAATATGGGTTCTAAAGATAGCCTGCCTATAACTAGCTTAAGGGCCTGAGGATCTGGCCATACAGATAGTGTGGAGGCCATTTGTGCTATTAGCCATCGCTGGTCCTGTTTGTAGGAACTCGATATAGCCTGGCCTAGCAGATAAAACATCACCAGCTGTTAATCACTTCCAATTCTCAGCCTTCTGGATAGAATAACAGGTTTTTCATCTTTCCTATTGGAAGGAGAATTTTGTGTGCTTACCATTCCTGGTTTCTCTGGAGTTCTGTGGATGCCGTACTCCCAACATAGAGTACTTGCTTAGCATGATTGAGGCCTTGGTTCAGTCCCATGACTGCTAGGGAGTTTGGGGGCCGTTTCGACCACAGCACTATTTCATCTGGGATTTACACTAACTTACTTCCCCTCCCCAACCCTGCAGACAGGATTTCTCTATGTAGACCAGGCTGGCCTCTAACTCAAGAGATTTTCTTATCTCTCCCCACCCCCCTTCCCTAGCACTGGATCAAAGGTATTCAAATTAGTAGGTGGGGAAAGGGAAGGAGCTAGAGAGTTTAGTGTAGGGGGTGGGGTGAGTAGTGCTGAGAGGAGGCATAGGTACTAAGACTTGACTCAGGTTTCTTTGGGAACTGACAAAAGTGAGTTCTAGGACAGCCTGAACTATAGAATGAAGACCTTGTCTCAAAAGAGAAAAAGGGGTCAAGAGTGCTCATTGCTCTTGCAGAGGACCCAGGTTTGATTCCTGGCACCCACACGGTGGCTCACAACCATCTATAACTCCAGTTCCAGGGGATTCAATGCCCTGTTTCTGACTTCGGTGAGTCTTAGGCACACACATGGTATACATACATAGAGGCAAAACATATACGCATAAAATAAGTCATAAAGAAAAAAGGCATTTTAAGAACACCTGGATAGGTTCTCAGTGCAGCAGCATGGGGGGACACTTACAACCCTAGTGCACAGGGGAGTCTTAGGGTCATCAGCTGGGACAGCCTGAGACCTACCTCAGAAAAAAACCCCTTCCCCCCCCCAAAAAAATAAAGTGTTACTAGTGTGTCCTGGTTAGCATCAACTTGACTCAGCCCAGTTTCAGATGTAGGAGGGACCAGTCCATTGTGGGTGATCCATAGGTACCACTAGGTGGTTAAGGAGCCAGCTGAGCACTAGAGCAAGCCAGTGAGCATCTTTCCGCCATGGTTTCTACAGGTTCTTACCATGACTGCCTTCAGTGATGGACTGTGACCTGGGTGGTCAAGTAAATCTGTTCCTCTCAACTTGCTTTTGATCAGTGTTTTATCATAGCAGCAGACAAGAAACTAGTTTATTATAGTTTCTCTTCAGACTCTGCTCCTTTTGTATTTTTTCCTTTGTTTTTTGATTTGTTTTGTTTTTGAGACAAATAAAATGTAGCCCTAGCTGAACTGCAGTTCACGGAGATCTCCATGTCTCTGCTATTCTTGTTCATTTGTTTGTTTGTTTGTTTTTATTGAGACAGGATCTCCATTTTGAAGTTCTGGCTGTTCTGGATTCTCTGTGTAGACCAAGGTGACCTCAAACTCAGTGATCCACCTGCCTCCTGGGATCATGGGCTTTCATCACCGTGCCTAGCCTTCTTTGTTATTTTGTTTTAAAGACAGGAGTCTAACTGTAGCCCTGGATGGCCTGGAACTAACAGATCTGATTGTCACTATCTCCCAAGAGATGGTATTAAAGACTTGTGTTCCCTCACCTGACTTCTTTGTTTCTTCATATACCAATTCCAAGACTTCTGCTCATTTTATTCCATTTCCGGCTTTATTAGTTCACTACTATTGATCTTCAAAAACACCAGCTCAGTTCTAGGGAACTAGATAAATTGTTTACCTCATTTCACTACCTGGGTACTTCCCATGTTAGCTTTGGGCTTTGATCTCATGTTATTGAGCCATGGTCAGAACTGTGTATCTTCATTTGGGATCTGAAGTTTGTCTTGAGGATTATTACAATTCAATTCTGATGGCTTTCGTTGGTACTAGACTGAGCTCATATACTTTGTGGGTATACACCCCAATGTATACCTGTCTTTCTTCAACTGTTAGGGGATTACCATATGGTACTGTTGTCCACACCACAACTTTACACTTTGGCCATGCTTTGTGGGGCTCTCTGTAAACCCTTCCAGGGACCCTTTTATCTGGCTTACGATGGAAATGCTGCAACTCTGTGTTGGTTATTCTGTCCTTCCTCTCCCATCTTTAGATTAGTTCAGAAACACCAGAGAGGAGTGAGGGTGAATCTAGGTTATAGCTAGAATATGCTAGGCCCTGGGTTCAGTCTGTAGCACTGAAGAAAACAACAGCAGGAAGGATTCTGAGTTCTTAAATATCTCTAGGGTGAAAGTAGCCTTTTTTTTTTTTTTTTTTAAAGAACTCTGGAAAATGAAAACCTGGCAGTTTTTTTCCTGTTGCATGTGACTTTTCTTAGAGAGTCTGTTTTTACTTCATCCAGATGGAAACAGCAGTGACAAAGGATCCCAGCCAAGTCCAGCAGTGAGTTTATTGAGTTACTTACAGCAGCCTGGGTGCCTCAGGCAGCCATGTCCCTGGAGTCTTCCTGGGAAGGGAGAGGCCTCAAGAATCTTGCTCATCCTTCCGCAGGGCCTGTCATGAGGGTCCTGTGAGAGCTTTGTGTAGATGACCATGGTTCAGATAATCAGTCATCTTCACCATTCCCCTTGTGCACTGAATGCTTGCTGTTGCCACTCATGTATGTTGATTTTCTCTATCTTATCAAATTAAGGCATTGGTGTTTTTCTCATTCAACTCTGGAAATGGAACAAGAAAAGATGAACGTGAGTAAAGAGCTGAGTCCTGACTCAGCCTCATACCACTGCTCAGCATGCCATGGGGATGAGACCTGGAGCTACAGCCACCCCATCCGGGGCCGGGCCAAGTCTCGGAGCCTGTCAGCCTCACCTGCCCTGGGCAGCACCAAGGAGTTCAGGTAGGACAGGAATGCTCCCCTTTCCTCTCATTCCATGGTCAGCCATGTTAAGATCCTTATAGAAGACACAGCCTGTATCAGTGTAGATCACCATTGCTTAGTGTGAGGTTTGCCCATAGGGTGGGGCTGGGCACTGACCAAGTGGTGCTGACCGTAGCAGAGGGATTAGACACTGTCCACGAGACTTGTACTGGACACTTGTTACTAACTGGCATGTATATATAGGCCACACCATGTTTTCCTTTCTGCCTCAGCACGGAATCACCCAGCGGGAGCCATGATGAATTGAGGTTAAGCTGAAAGGAAAGCATGGTTGTGCTTAGTGGTGCACAGGTGCTGCTGTAACCTAGGGCTCTCTGCTCCTCATACGCACACTGGACGTAGGGTTTCATGTGCAGGCTGTAAGGCACCGCCTTCCTCTGCTGCTTCACAAAGCCTCGAGGGAAGGTCATGTGACATCAGGAGGTGTTCTACCTCCTGGTGACAATAACTATGTTAAGTTTTAGATGGAAGCTTGCCAGAGACTGGCACTGGCTCCAGAACAAGGTGACGCCTGTGAAATGTGAAAGCAGGCTCTCTGGTGAGCGGGCTCTCCAATAAGGAGCCACCTTAAAAGTACCCAGTCTTCTCCATGAGCTAGAGAGAGCTCACATTGCTACCACTTGGCAGTAGAGAGCTCAGGGCTGCTGCAGGTTCGTAGAAAGTTCTCTCTGTGAGAGATGGCTTCAGCAGAAGCCAGGTGGCCAGCACCTTTGCCCTGGGTACACAGCTGATCACAGCGTGGCTTCTGTGCCCCACCAACTTTGGACAGAATTGCTTTAGTTTCTGGTTTCTGCCGGGATATTGGACCTTTGAGAGTGGCCATGGGTCAGAGCAGCTTCTGTAGCTGGTGGCTGATGTCTTGGGGCAGTGTGGGTAACAAGCAAGTTTGCCCGTGCAACCCACCCTTCAACGAGGACAGAGGGCGTGCCAGTGCTTGCTGTCTTGTCTTCTGCAAGCCCTGAATTCCTTGCCTAGTAGCCTTTAAGTTACTCTAGAAGTTGCTGTTTGTGGTGTTCTGTATAACTTTTAAAGGCTTGCAAATAACCCAGGTTTGGTGTAACCGTAGCACCTAAAAGGCAGAAACAGAAAGATCACAAGTTTAAAGCCAGTCTGGACCATGTAGGGAGGCTCTGTTTTAAAGAAAGAAAAGGAGAAAAGTTTTATGTAAAACTCTAGTACTTGTTTAGTCCAGAAAGGCCTGCAACAACCAGAGGACTTCTCTTCAGTGGTCAGCTGGCCAGGTTCCATGACCCTGGACACCCCTGCTCCCCAGAGGCAGGGCAGTCTTTCATCTGCGTCATCAGATTTGGAAGAAGTTGTGGATTTGGAGACAGGCAGCTGAGGCGGAAAGCAACTTCAAAAGGCTACTCTTGCCAACTCAGTGTCGTTCTCTTTGGGCTAAGAAGGGATAGTGAAACTCCTCGAGACCTGAGTGTATGCCCCAGAGTGAACACATGCTGTCTTGGTCTTTGACCTCAACGCTCAGAAGCATAGGCAGAGAGCCCTGACTGCTGCTGTCCCTGGCCAGGGTGTGGATCTCCAGCTGGCTGAGTCACTTCAGGGGGCAGGCTGGGTTGCTCAATTATGTTACAGACACATGTGCTCCAGAGCAAATATTTCTGCTAGAATGTTCATCTAGATTATTTAGGGTGGTGCCAAGTTCTGACTCCCGATTATAGCCCACAGACCTGCTGAGAGGTGCTGCCTTGGGTCCTGGGTTCATGCCAGCCCAGTGTTTTGCTGGCTCCTACTAGGCTTGTGCCTCCTCTGACTTGGGATCAGTGTCCACGGGAGCCTGCTCAGGTCAGCTTTCGTGCCTCCTTCCTGCCACAGGGGACCTGGGCAGCAGTGAGCTCTGGCATAGCATCCCAGGCCAGGGCATGATCTTCTGGACCTGCCATGTTATGGATGATGGAGCAAATGCCATTTGGGTTCCTTGGTGTCTGACAGGGCCATGTCTGTTTTGCAGCCTGTCCTCTCCTACTTTAACGCCAATTCCCACTGTGCTCCACAGGAGGACCCGCTCTCTCCATGGGCCGTGCCCAGTGACCACATTTGGACCAAAGGCCTGCGTGCTCCAGAACCCCCAGACCATCATGTGAGTTTACCAGAGTTGGGGGGAAGAGTGTTCCTTGGGAATGTTATGGGGTTGCTCTGTGCAGGGTTCGGAGTTGTTTAAAGCAAGTCGGGCAGGTGTCTTTGAGAACCCTTCTATGCATAGTAGACTGTGAAGATGCTCAGCTGCTCCTCTCTCCTATGGCATGCACAGGCAGAGGGCAACTTTCCATGTTGGTAGTCTGGCACTCAGTTTGAGGCAGGAGGATCTCCAGTTCTGAGCCAGCTTGAGCTGTTAGTAAGATGTCAGCCTACGCCAGAGTCAGACCCTGTCTGAAAAGCAGAAACAAATAAGCAAACCAGGGAGAAAGAGAAAAGCAATGGAGAGCTGAGGACTGTAGCCACATGGCTGCCAGGTTTCTTGACTGTGTCCATTTTGCACTGGTTGAATGGGATCGGTGTGGTTGTTCAGTTTTCTGTTTCTTTTTTTAAAGATTTATGTATGTGAGCTCTGTATGTATGTATGCCTGTATGACAGAAGAGAACATCAGGCAGAATTGGGCACCAGGTCTCATTATAGATGGTTGGGAGCCACCATGTAGTTGCTGGGAGTTGAACTCAGGACCTCTGGACAAGCAGCCAGTGCTCCTAACCACTGACCCATCTCTCCAGCCCTAGTTTTCTGTTTCTAATGGTGAGAATTCCAGTCTAACAGTGGCTTCTCTTTTAATTGTTACAGGAGTAGAAACATGAATTCTTTGTTTTTCAACCTGATTTTAGTTGCTTAAAAGATGCTTTTTCTTGTTTGTGTGTATGTCTGAAGGATGGGTTTGCCATGCTAGAGGTGGACCCAGGCCTTGCACATGGTGGGCGTGCACGCTTCCACTGAACCAGATCTGTCCAGTGAGCTCTTTCCAACCCTGTGCCTGGCCAGGACAGTGCCCTGGACTGGAAGCTCCGAGCCTCACAAAAGAGCAATTTTTTTTTTTGGTGGGGGGAGGTTTTTGGTATTTCAGGCAGGGTTTCTCTGTATAGCTTGGCTGTCCTGGACTCACTTTGTAGACCAGGCTGGCCTCGAACTCACTGCCTCCCAAGCACTGGGATGCATGTGCCACCATGCCTGGCCAAGAGCAAATGTATTGCACTGTGTTCTGCATAGTGTCCAGCTGTTTTGTTACGGGGAGGGGGGGATCCCTCAAGTGCTTTGTGTTTTAAAAAATTAGAATCTTAGCCAGGTGGTAGTGGCTTATGCTTTTAATCCCAGCACTTGGGAGGCAGAGGCAGGGGGATCTCTGAATTTCAGGTCAGCCTGGTCTACAGAGCAAGTTCCAGGATAGCCAGAGAAACCCTGTCTCAAAAAAAAAAAAAATCAAAATTAGGATGTGAGGGCCAGTGATGGCTCAGTAAGTAAAGGTGCTTGCTGCCAAGCCTGACAACCTGAGTTCAAGCTCTAAAGCTCACTTGTTAAAGGGAAACATTGTCCTTTGACTTCCACGCTCTCACCGTGATAGACGCACACGTGCGCATGCACTGAGTAAGTAAGTGCTTGGAATTTTATGAGAATTTCATTTCATCCCCTTCGTTTGTTTTGTTTTTTTGCTTTTCTTTGGCTCTCACTGACCCCCTCCAGAGACCTTTGTTATTTGTGCATCCAGAATCTGTTCCAAGTTCTCCCTTTTCTTCAAAGTCAGTTGTGTGAAAGGCCAACATAACTGTGGCCGTCTGGGAAGTGTGCTTGGACTGGTTAGTAAAAAGATTAGCCTGAGTGCGTAATATGGAGACACCTCGCTTCTGCTCGCTCTTAGACAAGTGCTGTAGATACAGTGGGGTGGGGCCAGGATGGCCCTGATTTCAGCCTCACAACACATGTGCCTGTGCAGTGCACCTCTCCCTTCTGGTCTGCAATAGTGACCTGGGCCAAAGCTGTGCCCCATTTCTGAATGTTGTAGTCCTTGATACAGTTGGTCATGTTGTGGTGACTCCCAGACATAAGATTAGTTTATTGCTGCTTCATAACTGCCAATGTTATAAACTATAGTGGAAATATGTGATACGCAGGGTATCTGATATGCAACCCCCAAAGCATTTGCAACCTAGAGATTGAACCATCGCTCTTAAGCTTTGTCTTAGAGATGAAGGTATCATTGCTTGTTCTGCCACCTCCAGGCCATCCAAGGAACTGCTTTGAAACTTGAGCCTGCTAGCTGCAGGGTTGGTGTAAATCCCAGGCATGACCCTGTTCTTACACCCTTAGTGCCGGGGGTGCTGGTATTAGTGCTGTGTGTTCACAGAGCAGAACAGTGAGTCACTGCTGCTGTTACACGTATGTCCCTGGAGGCCGGTTCCTACTTGTTGTGTCCTCACCTTTCCATACATCCAGCAATTATAATTACAGCAACACCAAGGAGTCTCCTGACGTCCATTGTGGCCTCAGGGTCTGTCTTCCATGTGGCCCACCCAGGCTCCCCAACACCCAGAGTTCTTGGCACTCCCTTGCTTCCTGCCCATGGTCTGGTGCCCATGTTTGCTTACCACCTCCCAGTGTCCTAGTGGACTCCTGTTTGCCCAACCACCAGCTCCTTGCAGCCCCTTCCTGCACACTCTAACCCTTGCCACTTACTTAAAGCCTCTTCAACAGCCAGTTTTTGCTTGTGTGTATAATTTATATATGTGCCTTGTGTTTACTTTTATCGTATGTATGCAGCTTCTTGTGGAGGACAGAAGAGGGTTTTGGAGCCTCTGGAACTGGAGTTACGGGCAGCTGTACTCCCAGATATGGGTGCTCTCTAGGAGCAGTATGCACCCCCCTTTTGTTGCTGTTTTTTCCTTCCAAGACACTGTTTCTCTATGTAGCCCTAGCTGTCCTAGACCTCACTTTGTAGATCAGTCTAGCCTCAAACTCAGATTCAGCTGTCTCTGTCCCCCAGTGCTGGATTAAAAGCATGGACCCCACACTGGGGGAGCAGTATGCACTCTTAACTGCTGGGCTATCTCTCTAGCCCCCACAGCCAGTTTTACTTAGATATCAGCTATTTAGGCCAGGACACAAACTGGCCTCCAAGCCATTCTTTGGTGTTGGGAAGTCCAAGTAGGGGGCCTTAGGGCTGGGGTTAGTTTCTAGCTTTTTCTGCTCTGCCTGGGACCATTTGCTCTGGGCTCTGGAGTATAGAGTTCTGTCCCCGGTGTCACTGGATAGCTCTACATGTCAGTGTAGGAACACGTAGTACCCATGTTACAAGAATGAGGGCTTCATACAGTTCCCAGATATTCTGAAGCTGGCATAGAGGACTTACCATGAGGAATTTTCATTTCCTTATTAGTCTGAGACTTTTCTTTGAGGCTGTATTTTTCTTACAGGGATCTATGAGGCTGTCAGCCTCTGTTAGTTATATGGTACAGTGGACATTCATCCCTGGCTGGCATAGCAGATCACTCAGAGCTGGTTCTGGCAGGCCATGGGCCTGTCAGCTCCACATGGCACCCGAAGCCCAGACTGCTTGGGATGGCCAGCATTCCCCTTTAGATGACACAACAGGAAGTTGAACTGGTTTGTGGTCACAGGGAGGGCTTGGCATCTTGGCCTTTATATAATAACACTAGTGGCACATGCTTAGCCCTGCTGAGCTTTGGGGCTGAAAGAATCATGGGCTGGGTCTGCCTGGAACAACCATGACACACACTTGGCCAGGGTAGGCTACAGGGCGGAGGGTGGGGCTTGGAACTCTGGTGGAGCCGAGCTCCGTGATCCACCCGTATTCTCTGGAGCCCAGAACCTGGCAAGTGCAGGGGGTGAGCTTTCACCTGTAGCCCTTTCACCTGCAGGTGGCTGAAACCTCCTTCCCGTGGGCGGGCTCTGCCACTGCCAAGCTCGAAGCTCTCCACTCGGCCTGGACACTGAGGCCTGCTGAGGGCCTGCGAGTCAGGTGGTCCTGGCCCATTTTGCTCATGTTTTTGTTTGTTTGTTTTTTGTTTTGTTTTATTTTGTTTTCATTTTTAAGGTAGATGATTAGGCAGAAGGGTGGTGTAGTCAGAAGGGAGTCTACATTTTGTTTATTTGATTTTCATAGTTTAGAGAACACTTTAAAGAACCTTGACAAGTCTTTTATATTTTGCTTCTAGTTTTGAGGACACAAAAACAGAATCACAGTGTAATATGCAGCTAGGAACATGGTGGCCAGGCAGGGCTGTGTGTGTCAGCTAGTGAGGTAGCACTGGGATGCTGGGGAGATGTCTGCAGGCCCCTAGAAGGTGGACACCGCCTCAGGAGTAGTGAGTGCTACAGGCAGGCGGCGAGGCTCAGACAGGCAGCTATGAGCAGCCCCTTCCCTCCCAGAAATCCCAGGAACAGGTGAGTGCTTTGACCAGGGTTCCATGGTCATTTTGTGACCTCTGTTTGTAGTAGTTTCTGTCATAATTTTGAAGGTTGGTCGTGGGTTCTCATAGACTGCCAGAACATTGAGCTATTACGTAATTGGGAAAATTGTGTTGAGCAGGGAAAATGGTACTTCAGAAACTTAAGAGTCGCTGGGTCAAGTAGAGAACAGGTCATGCCTTTAAACTTAGCACTCAGGAGGTAAGTCTCTATTTGAGGCCTGGTCTACATAAAGTTCTAAGCCATCCAAGGCCACATAATGAGAACCTACCTCAAAAAACTAATAATAATAAATGAGAGTCAGCTAAGTTTATCCAGTGGCATAGAGAGTGAGGCCACACACTTTATGTACATCAAAGGAAACACAAGTCCTGAAGGGTCCTGAGACTGGGCAGAGTCCTCAAACTGGCTTTTCTGGGTTCTGTGAGGAGCAGGTAGCCTGTGTGGGCTGATAGATAGCCTAAGCTTTCCCTCTTTTGCTCCATGCCATCTCTGTTCCCACCAGGAAGTGTAAGTAAGGAAATAAACATGTATGTGATCTGGCCCATGACGGTGATTACAAGTACAGCAAAGCAGGGTGCTGAAGGAGCTATGGCCACAGCTGTGTGGACAGTGGCTGGGCAGGGTGGGTCTTCAGGGTCTACCAGCTGTTGTGTTCTGGTTCTTGGCTGCAGGATAGATGGCGACCATCCCTGGCAGGGACTGTTGTGTACTCCATGTACACAAGCTGGCGATGCATTTTTATTTGTTTCTGGTTTATGGCTGTTTATATTTTTCCAAATTCCACAAGAAAAAGATGACTGCTGGTATGCGCTCTCTCCTCTTTCCAAAGGCACATCCAGGACCCTGCAAGCCAGCGGTTGACATGGAACAAGTCTCCCAAGAGTGTGCTCGTCATCAAGAAGATCCGAGACACCAGCCTCCTACAGCCCTTCAAAGAGCTCTGCATGTACCTCATGGAGGTAAGGCAAGCAGGGCCTGGCCTGTGCTCTGGGGTGATGCAGCCCTACTCAGGAGTTGGGAAGAGACTCGTCCAGGGTAGCAGAACCAAAGTGTCTGAATTATTCTACAAAAGCACTCACTGGCCTACTGTGCTGGAGGAACTGCAGCTGGCGAGAGCCCTGCGCTGTGTCTCACGGTCATGAGGAGCCTGCCCCATGGCGGTGCCCCACTTCGAAGATAGCAGCAGTGCTAGCTCTCCTGACCTCACACCCTCCAAATATGCTACCTCCTAAGTCCTGTTGCAGCAGTTAGCCCTCACCCAAGGCCCTTTCATGTTGCCAGTAACACAGCTCCCCAGTTTGGGTAAGTTCCAAGAAAAAAGAGATTTGTTTTAGCTAGTGATTCTGGAGGTGCAAAGCCCAGGTGCCATATCTGATGGTGGCCATCTCCCCTACAGAGCCACCGGCATAGGACAGCATATGGCGGGAGATAGTGTGACCTTAAATATCTGTGCAAACATCCTGTAAAGCCATACGAACACAGTGGTGTGGCTCTCCTCGGTGGCTTTCCTCCTACTCAACCCCCACACCCCGAGGTTCCACCTGTGGACATAAAGACTTAAGTTGCCTTCCTCTTGACACCTCAAAATCATGCTACCCTTCAGGACCTGACTTTGGGGACTCCCTCAAATCACATCTGAACCATGGTCTGATTCTGGAGCCACCGTTTGAAAAGAGGCCTCTATGATGCCCTGAGCCACAGAGTTTCTGGCTGCTTAGTGACGAAGTTAGGAGGATAGAAATGACTTGCTAGCCAAGAAGACATCTTTTCACCCCTGTCCCGAAGTTTTCCCATGCTGGAAAAGCCAGTATGACCTGGACTGGACTGGACTGGCGAGGGCCTAATGGGCTGTGTGGGGCCTCCCATGCATTCTTTGCTTCCAGGAAAACAACATGATCGTGTATGTGGAAAAGAAAGTGCTGGAAGACCCTGCTATAGTGGGTGATGAAAACTTTGGACCAGTGAAGAAGAAGTTCTGCACTTTCCGTGAAGGTGTGCTGTCGTGAGCTCTCTCAGCTGGCATCAGCACTCTGCTCTTGTTGGTATCTGCACACTTGGGCTTTGTGTGACAGCAGTTCTCAAGCTTTGTGTCTGTCTTCTAGATTATGATGACATTTCTAACCAGATAGACTTCATCATATGCCTTGGAGGAGATGGCACCCTGCTGTATGCCTCCTCACTTTTCCAGGTGAGGCTATGTTTTGGGGTGCTGAGGTGTTATCCGTACAATGTGAGGAGTGCAAGTCCCCAGCTCTTCATCACACAGCTCCACCCTGAAGGCCACAGGCCCTTAATGTCCCGACTTAAAGCAGTATATCTCAGCCTGTGGGCCGCAAACAGGAGTCAGGGGGACCATCACAAAGCACAGATATTTACATTACAACTTATAACAGGAACAGAATTACAGTTATGAAGTAGCAACGAAATGGTTTGATGGTTGGAGGTCACCACAACATGAGGAACTGTGTTAAAGGTCTGCAGTGTGAGGAAGGTTGAGAGCCAGCGCCCAAGAGACGGCAACTTTTTTGTCAGCTGTTAGCAATAGAGCAGGTTTGCAGATAATGCAAGTGACTGGTCTCCTGGGGTAAGGTAAGAAGAGGTGATTGGTCACACTGTCAGTATCAGGGCTGGCTGAGGAGGGAGAGGAGTGCGGGGAGACTCCCTGAAGGTGGCCACACACCACACGATCTGGGAGAGACCTGGCACTGCAGAACTAGGCTAGAAGCCAAAGCCCCAGGCAGGTAAGGGCAGCAAGGGGACACTGGAGCCTTTCTGGTCGCACCCTCAGCAAGGTAGAACCAAGCTCGTGGTGTGCTAGAAAGAGTAGGTGTGGCAGCCTGCAGGGAGTGGGCTGGTAGGATGCCGGGGTAGAGCTCATCTAGCTGTGTGAAGCTGGGGGCGGGAGGCTGGGCTTCTCCTGGCAAGATGTCATCCCCACTTTGCTGCAGAGATTTCTGTCCAAGGATTTACTTTGAACCTTGGTTTTTGTTCACTCCCACTTGTATTTAGATGGGGCCTAAACCATCTCCACCTTTCCTCTTCCATCCCCCAGGTCTCTGCCAAGTCTGCCTATCTTCTAGTCTTACGGCATGGCCTCCACAGTCATAGCCCTGTATCTGGTGCTGGCCAGATCTTTCCTGGGTGGCCAGTGAACTGTCTGGTCCTGTTTTTGTTTCGTTTGGCCCTTCCCACCCATTTCTCACTGCTCTGGGAGATGGCACCACCCTGCCCTGCTCTGGCTCTGCCACCTCTTGCCTGGCTCACGCACGCCCACCCACCCAGCCCCAAGATCTGCAGCTATTGACACTTTGGTGGTTCCTGGGTAGCCCGGCGATGCCACCTGGTCTCCTCACCCACAGGGCAGTGTGCCTCCTGTTATGGCCTTCCACCTCGGATCCTTGGGCTTCCTGACCCCCTTCAACTTCGAGAACTTCCAGTCCCAAGTGAATCAGGTGATAGAGGGTAAGTTAGAATGTTGTCAGTCTCACAAAACAGCTCAGAGTTTCTCTCCTACCTGATCAGGGTTTTGTTACTACTGAGGAGTATTCTTGTTCTTCAATTTTATGCAAGTATGTCTATGTACCTCATGTATACCTGGTGCCCACGGAGGAGTGGAATCCGCTGGGGCTGGGGTTGCAGAAGCTTGTTACCCATCATACGGAAACTAGGAATTGAGACTAGGTCTTATTTAAAAGCAGCCAATGCTCTTAATCACAAAGCCATGATTCCAGCTCCCTTGGGTTTGTTTGTTTATATTTTTTATTTAATGATGCAGTTTCAAGATTTGGGGATTTCTAAATTTCAAATGTTTCAAACACTCCTTATAAAAGTGGGAAGTCCTGCAGTGCTTTGGCTGCTGAGGGTGACTGAAGGTCACCAACTAAGGGCAGAAAGGGAAGGGTCCCAGCTTCCTTAGAGGTGGCTCCCGCCTCCCTGAGCTGGATCCTACTGACCCCAGGGAATGCCGCTGTTATCCTGAGGAGCCGGCTGAAGGTCAGGGTGGTGAAAGAGCCCAGAGACAAGAAGACAGCCGTCCACAACGGCCTCAGCGAAAATGGCCTGGACACAGAGGGCGGAAAGCAGGCCATGCAGTACCAGGTCTGTGGAGAAGTCCTCAGCTACCTAACTTCACCTCCCAAGAAGGGGACCAGGGTAGGGTGAACTTGGGCTGGAATCCCTGACACCAGGATGAGAAACTTCTGGTGAGCGTTCAGGACTTATGGTAGCAACACTAGCCATGACCTTACCCGCTGAGTGCAGAGCCATGGCCTTGCCATCTCTTCCAGGTCTTAAATGAAGTAGTGATCGACAGAGGCCCCTCCTCGTATCTGTCCAACGTGGATGTCTACCTGGATGGGCACCTAATCACCACTGTGCAGGGTGACGGTAAGGCCCACATTGCACCTGGGGACCCAGGAACCCCACAAGGGCCCAAGAGTGACGCCTACACCCTGTCCCTGCCAGGAGTGATCGTGTCCACCCCGACGGGCAGCACAGCATATGCAGCTGCAGCTGGGGCCTCCATGGTCCACCCCAACGTGCCGGCCATCATGGTTACACCCATCTGCCCCCACTCGCTGTCATTCCGGCCCATCGTGGTCCCTGCAGGGGTCGAGCTGAAGGTCAGAGCAGTCCCTCTATCTCCTCTGGTCTGTGAGTCTTTTGACCCTAGGCCAGCAGAAAGCAGTTGTCGCTACTTAGCACTGGCCACCTCCACAGGTCTACTCTTCCAGTCCTCTTACATGTGAGCCCTACCTGTCAGGAGCCAGCTGAGGTCAGGGTGGTGAAAGAGCCCAGAGACAGAAGGACAGAAGGGCTTTGCAACTGTCCATGGTCTCTAATGGCACAGAGAGTGGGCCAGTCCTCCATGCAGGGCTCTCAGTTGCAAGAGGTGGGGATGGTCCCTTTGAGAGGGGATGGTATAAGGGTCTGCATGTGAGAAAAGACCCCTGGTTGGTGTCTTCCACAAAGCCTCTGACCTGGTCTGGCTGACTTCCTAGGGCCCAGCCTCAGCCTCATTTTTCTCTAACCTCCATCACGGGCCACTCAGGCTAGACTGGTATTAAGTATAAGCTGTAGTGACCATATCAGTGGGAGGTAGTCACTGTTCTTAGAACAGCAAAATCAGGCTGAAGCTGTGTCGTGCGGGAATTCTGGAGGGCCCACAGGGGCCTGGGACACACCCTTCCTGCCTGGAGCCCACTTTTGTTCTTGCTCCACCCCTTTAGATTATGCTGTCACCGGAAGCCAGGAATACTGCTTGGGTATCTTTTGATGGACGGAAGAGGCAGGAAATCCGCCATGGAGACAGGTGTGGGGCTGCAAGGCTGGGGCGTGGGCTGACCTTGTCTTCCATCAAGTGGAATTAATCACTAGTGGGTGGCCTACTAAAAAGCATAGTCATGTACAGATGCACACAGACACACGACTGGTCTCAGCCTAGGTCTGGGGTGAGTCACTTTCCAGCAATGCTGTGGTGCTGCCTATGACCTGCAGTACCTAAAGGTGAAAGCAAGGTCCACTGCCAGCTGCATGAGGTGTGCTGCCCAGCCGCTAAGTGTGGCATACCCCAGGACCTTGGATGGGCCCGCAGAGCTGCTTATGTTTTTGCCTGGTCATTCACAATTGCCCACTCTGCCTCACCTCGGGAGAAATTGCCCAGACCCCTGGGAGTCAGAGCCTGTGTCTGTCTGTGTGCGTCTCTCAGGATCCAGGTGCAAAGTGGCTGCTTGCATTTGGACACAGTGAGGCCTCGGGAGAAGTGCTTGGGCCTAGGGAGATCAGTTTGTTACTTGAAAGGCACCTAGCTTACCCAGATATATTTCTCTTTCCCATCAAAGCATCAGCATCACGACCTCCTGCTACCCGCTGCCCTCCATCTGTGTGTGTGACCCTGTGAGTGACTGGTTTGAGAGCCTTGCCCAGTGTCTGCACTGGAATGTTCGAAAGAAGCAAGCTCACTTCCCAGAGGATGAGGACCAGGATGAGGAGGACAGCTAGACCACACTTCCCAGCTTCCAAACGGACCAGGCCCTCAAGCCGTTGGGGGCCTTCTTTCTCTTGCTCTCCTGCTGGCCTTCTGGCTGACCTGGCCTTGACATACCACGTGGCTGTCCAGGCATCTATGTCCTGCCTGCCTTCCTGGGAGAGCTTGGGTCTGCCTTTTGCAGAACAGATCAGCTTTTTAATGTTTTTAAACCTTTTACATTTCTAAAGAAGCAAAATGAGAACTGGGCAGGGTGTCCTTCATCTCTCCCACGGGCCCCCGGAGACCCCAGGTCAGAAATTCCCATAAATCAGTCTGTTGAAATTCTGAAGGGGTCAGAATGAATTGATCTTCCTTTTGATATTGAAATAAATGTCTCAGCCAGAAATCTTCCTTTAACTGCAGTGCTTTTCCCCAAGGCCTGTACCTTTGCCCCTGTAACTCTTGGGGTCACCTGGCAGCTTTGCTATGGGTTGGCAAGGCAAGCTTGCTTCTTGTGTTTCTGGAGATGGCTAGGTGCCTCTGAGTGTGGCCCAACACCTCTGACTCTTCCGGAGCAGGCAGAGGCAACACCTGGCACAGCCATCCAGCAACCTGACATTCCTCACACAGCAGGGCAGCAGCTCCTGGGACATTCTGAACCCTGTGTACACTTCTTAGAGGTTATTTTAAACTTTCTGAAGTGATTATGTACATATTTTCTTGTACACACTTTGTGAAGATTTGGAGGGGACTGCCTGTTGTTCAGTGTTTACATTGTGTCCAGCCCGTGCAGAAAATGCAGGACAGGGCTCTGTGCTTCCACTCTTCCCTTATATACACAGTGGCCACAGGGGATTTGAGACCATCTCACCATTGACATCAGGCCTACGGTCCTGCTCTCCTTCCACAAGAGTCTTAGGTTTGCAACAGAGCAGCAGCCATGTGGAGCCCTGTGTGCCATGTATGTGTGTAACACATGGGTGCCACGCAGGGCCCGGAGCCTTTGTGGAGTCAGTGGTCAGACAAGGCACCTCAGTTAGATTACCCGCTTTCAGTTTTATCTTCACCTCTTACTGCGGCCGGAGTAGGAAGGGGGGACTGCCCAGCCTTTCACTGCTTCTGTCTCATGCTGCTATAGAAGGTTTGCTGGCTGCTATAGAGCTGGCCACACTGAGCTTTCTTTCTACCTGTTAAAGCCAGCACTGGGCCCTTGTTGACACACCTCAGCATTGGTGGCGTCCTAATGGTCCTAATGGCGTCACGTGCTGTTAAGCCATGGTGGCTCATCCCCAAGGCTAGGCTGTTCACCTGTGACGACCACAGCAGAAGTGGTCCAGAGGAGAGCAGGCTCTGGAGCATGGGTCACACATCACAAAGCAAGTGTTGACAAGTCTAGAAGCAGCTGCCACCAGATTGATGTAGAACACATGGAGTTTTCACGTAAATTCTTAATGTTTCTTATTGTTAATATCTTAAAAATTTGTTAATTGTTAATGAAGGCCTTATTACTATTTTCAGATTCTTTCCATAAATAAACTTGTTTTTAAAAACTGAGTTAAGAAGCAGCTTTCTTTTGGCTGAAGTCCAGGGTGTCCAGCATGGTGTCCAGAGCTCACCCTAATCTGCAGGAGAGACCCTTGCCCTCTCTGATAGCACCATGCTACCTTAAGAGTCGTCGGGAAGCCAGGCAGTGGTGATGCACGCCTTTGATCCCAACACGCGGGAGACAGGCAGGCAGATCTCTGTGAGTTTGTGGGCAGCGTGGTCTACGGAGTGAGTTCGAGGACAGCCAGGGATACACAGAGAAACCCTGTCTCAAAAAGCCAAAAAAAAAAAAAAAAAAAAAAAAATTTGAGGACACAGGCACCTCTGCCAAGATGTCACATGTAGTGCCCAAAGCTGGGATAGAAAGGCAACGACCAAGGCAAAAAGACCATGGCCATGCAGCTCCCTCCCAGGGGTAGTGTCCTCAGTCAGACTCTACTGTCATCAGAAAAAGCTTTGAGACCAAAGTGGAAGTGAGTCCCAGAGTCCCAGTGCTGCGAGGGGGTGAGGAAAGCCACCAGCGCCTCACCTACCATCCATCCAAGTACCTGGTCCAGGTCGTAAGTAGCTGTGAGTCAGGCAAATCTCGAGCAGCCTGGCAGCTGCCACTGGCACACCTGTGCTGCCTGTGTCAAGAGCCTGCTACATATGTACACAAACTAGAAAGGGCAGCAGGACCCTGGCCCTGCCTGGGTACCAGCACAGTATTTAAGGCAAACACGGCCCTGGGCTTCGCCAAGAGCCAGCTGGTGGCCCTTGGACACCCACCATGTAGGTCAGCCCAGGCCCACGTTGCTTGTTAGGACCATGGCAGTGTCAAGACTCACAGACTCACTACTGGGGAGATCCATGTACCTTTCACCTGCATGTCACTCTGTTGAGTGCATACCCTTAGGGTGCTAATCACAGATTAACTCCGAAGGATTCAGGAAGCCACTGCCATAGCAAGAATGGCTGTTTGCTGGGTCATGCCCAGTACCTGGGGCTCCTAGCCAGGTGCCAGCATTGCTGAGCCCAAAGCTGCTCCTGTGTGACAGCCCCACCCGGAACCAGTAACTCTGCCTCCTTGTTCAGAGCCTTCATCCCTTCCATGGCCTAAAGGACATTTTAAGGCTGGGAGTCAGACCCCTCACTGCCCAAAGGCTCCGCCAGAGAGGGTGGCTCCCTGGGAGTAATAGAACCTGCTCCCAGGCCATCCATACTCTTGGCAAAGGCTGTTAACCTTGCCTGGTCTACAAAGTGAATTCCAGGAGAGCCAGGACTATTACACAAAGAATCCAGTCACAAAACACACACACACACACACACACACACACACACAAAGATATGGAGAATTCAGAGAAATAAAGACAGATACATAGAGATAAATGGTGACAGGGGAAGGTTCAGACAGAGACCAAGAGATAGGAAGACAGACTCAGAGACACAAAGTTACAGAAAAGATGTGAAGACACAAACAGGGCAGTGTGTGAAGAGACACATGGAGGGAGATGGAGACTGTGGGTGTGAATGTTGTTGAATGTCACCCCGAGCGTTGTGGTTGACAGTTAACTCCTTTGTGGCGGATGAGGAGGGTACAAACATGCTGATCCTAAGTTCAGAAGTAGCACCTTGCCAGGCATGGTGGCACGTGCATGCCTTAAATCTCAGTACTCGGGCAGAGGCAGGAGGACCTCTGGGAGTTTGAAACTAGCCTGATCTATACAGGGAACTCCAGGACAACCAGGAGTACGTATAGAGACCCAGTCTCAGAGAAGAGGTTGGGATCTCTCCTCTGCCCCCCTTCCCCTCTCTCCCCAAAGTGCTTCAGATATTTTTCATTTGGCCCCTTAACTATGAGCCTAAGCAAATGGTTTCCTTTCCACCTTTGCTACACTTTCTACCTTGCGTGTGCACAGCGGAGCGCTGGCCACAACACATGCGCGCACACACGTAACAAGGAAAGGTGCCGCCCTTCCCAAGGGCCCAAGAGGACATCTGCTCAAGGGCTGAGGTACATTACCGGCACTGGAACAAGAACACACTCGGTACCAGCTTCAGTTTACCCATCTGTTTATAAAGTCAAACCATAGGCAGTAGCTGACGCTCTCATTTCTGGCGGGGCTGAGATGCAGGAGCTGCATCACAGGGGGGTGGCCCCAATAAAGGCAGAAGGCTGTCCTCTCCCCTGAGAGAGCATGGCCATCATAATGGAAAGCTCATCTCTCACAGGAACCAAGGACAGTAAGAAGCCACTGCAGGCCATGCTAGTTAAAGCTGCCACTCAGGTGTCAGCAAGGCTGAACAGGGACATTTAGGAAGATTAGGAAGGCCCTGCTTTGTCTTGGGCCAGATCAAGTCTCTGTCAACTCTACAGTCAAAAGCTCAGGAATGGACAAGCATGCAAACTGAAGAAAACAGGCCAGCTGGATCCTGTGACCTGCCTACCCTTCCCTACACTACCACACTATACCTGGGACAGATGTTGCCATCAGGCCGAGCTCTGCTTCTGCCCTGTGTAAAATAGTGGCCTTCAGCCTTGCTTTGCTCTGAGCGACTGCACTCTGAGTACACAGGCTGATGCAGCATGACTCTGCATCTTGTGCACACAGCACCACCTGTCCAGCACAAACCACAGGGGCTGAGACTGCTTTTTTGTGGTAGTGTCAGTCTGTCTGTCCATCCGTCTACACACAAATGGTGTAAATGTTTTTGAAGTTGCCATTGATGGATCTGTAAGTTTGCTACAGAGTGGGAGCCCAGAGCCTGAGCTGGCAGGAAAGGGAAAAAGCAAAGGTGCAGGCCGTCCTCAGCGGGCGCCACCCACCCCAGCCCTCCCTGCACACCCTCTTGGTTGCCCGGCTGGTCTTTCCCTCCTGCAGCTTCCTCTGTGTACAGCCAGGCCAGGAATTCCCTATCTCTGCGCCTGTGTTCTCAGCTGTCGGGATTCGGGGGTCTTAGGTATGAGTGCTATCAGACTGTATCGAGTGGTGTGGTGCTGTCCCATGTCAGCTACAAGCTTGGGAACTGGGGCACAGTCCCCTTCCTCTGGACCCAAACATGCTTGGGTAAAGGTGTCCTCCAAAACCTCTGTCCCATATCAGGTGAGCACCTGACTATGTGACACAGGAAGGAGAGAAAAACAAAACAAAGGGACAGAGCACTCCAGTGGGGAGCGGCTACTGCCACTCCTCTCAGACCCCTCCCATTCTGATTTAGCTCTCTAAAACTTTTGCTAAAGGTAAATCTTACCTCAAGGTTGGTAAGCACACTGGGTATGATTAAACTCTGAAATCTTAACAAAGGGGTTCACGTAAAGCTCCTAACACTGGGGTTGACAGCTAAGAATCCACACATAGATTATCCTGTCAGTTTCAGGGATCAAACTCTGGTTGGCAGGCCTGGCAGTGTCTTTACCTACTGAACCATCTCACCAACTACTACTCTACCATTTACCTAGAGACAAGTGTTTGCTGTGTAGCCAAGGCTGGCGTAGAACTGGAGATCCTCCTGCCTTTGTTTTCCTGAGTACTGAGATTACAAATGTGTGTCATTTCACAGCCTGCTGGCTGCATCTGCCATTGAAGGAACTTGGTGGAGAGCCCTAAAAGAACCCTGTGACCCTAACTGGCCAGGAGAAATAAAAGGGCCTGGGCCCCCTCTCCCCACTAACCTTTTCTCTCTCCTAGTTAAGGTTGGGGGGTTTGTGGAAGGGAGATAGAGGCCTAAGCACCCCAAATAAAGTTGAGTTTTAAAAAAGTGCTACAGCTGGCTCTTCACTACAGGAAGTACCACTCAGTACATAAACCTCAGCCTGTTAGATAGCACCACCTGCCAAAATAAATAGAAAGACCTAATCCACTAAAGTCCAGAGTTCTGGAAAGTCTCTAAATGTACTAATCTGGCCTTTTGGCTTCTGTGGTTCCACTTCTGGTTATTTTTGTTAACTGAAGTATAAAAGTACAAAACTACACGTTTTATCTTTTTTTTTTTTTTTTTTTTTTTGAGACAGAATCTCTTCATAGCCCTGAAAATTATTCTGTAGACCAAACTGAAGTCAAAGCCACAGAACTCTACTTCTGCCTCCTGAGTGTGTTGTGTGATACCCACAGAGAGGACTGTTCAGACATGGACTTAGGTCATAGAAAGCATTTATTAGGTGCAACCACACTGGGTGCTTGGGATCCTAGTGTGCAACTAAGCCTTTCTCAGGGTAAGCTTTTAAGCACAAAAATCATATTCTACCCATAATATGATTTTTTTTTTGTTAACTGACACACTTCAGTTAACAAAAACAGTTTTATGTACTGAGTGGTACTTCCTGTAGTGGAAAGCCAGCTGTATTGCTCTTTTTAAAACTCTGCTTTGTTTGGGGTGTTTAGGCCTCTACCTCCCTTTCACAAACTCCCCAACCTTAAATAGGAGAAAGAAAGGTTAGTGGGGAGAGGGGGCCCAGGCCCCTTTACTTCTCCCTGCTAGTTAGGGTCACGGTGTTCTTCAAGGGCTCTGTACCAATCTCCATCAACTGCAGACGCAGCCAGCAGGCTCCTCCACACCACTGGGCCCCGAAGCGTCTGTCTGCTCCAAACCGCCACACGCCAACACCAAACAGCACACAGAACATCTCCTGGTCTCTTTCTCAGCCTCATATTTACAATCTCAGAGTCCTAGACCACACCCCTCTCCATGTTGCATGCGGAAGGCGGTTCACAGCTGCCAAAAGCCATGCTCCACATGTGACAATTAACAGGTGTGGACAAATTATATCCCAACTAAAATCCCACACATGGTTAAAGCAAAAGTATAATTTCCATAGCATAAAAAGAAACCAAAACTTCCATTACAACTTTGATCATGGAGACAGCTGTGCTAAGGTCTGGGGCCTGCTTACCAGTACTGGGTGGTATTAAAGGTAGGTATCACCAAGCGCAGCCCTTAGCCTTTTTTCCGAGATCTGAATATGCCTGTTATTCTTTGTCTTAGTTTCTATTCTATTGCTATAAAGAAGAACCATGACCAAGAAAACTTATCAAAGGAATCATTTAATTAGGAGCTCACTTACAGTTGCAGAGAATTAATCTGTGACCATGACAAAGGGAAGAATGGCAGCAGGCTCTGTGCTGGAGCAATAGCTGAGAGCTTCCGTCCTCATCCACAAGGCAGAGTAGAGAGACTAGGCAGGGCTTCCGAAACCTCAAAGCCCACCCTCCGTTACACACTTCCTTTAGCCAGGCTACACTTCCTAACCCTCCCTTTACAGTTCATTAACTAGGGACTAAACATTTAAATAGGTGAACCTATGGGGCCACTCTTACCACACAGCACACTCCATATTGTTTAAGTAGTGATTTTCAGCCTGTGCCTTGCCCTGGGTGGTTCAATTTACAAGCAGCATTTCCTCAATTTTTAGGACCATGTCCTGAATCATCTCCTAGCAATTATCCAAAGGCCCTCATGAGGATGGTTAAAAGGCACTGTCTCAGCCAGGCGCAGTGACACAGGCCTGTAATCCCTCCCAGTACTGGGGAGGCAGAGGCAAGTGGATCTCTGTGAGTTCAAGGTCATCCCGGTCTACAAAGAGAGTCAGGACAGCCAAGGCTATACTGAGAAACCCTGTCTCAAAGAAAAAGAAAAAAAAAGAAGAAAGAAAAAAAGAAAGAAAGGAAGGAAGTAAGGAAGGAAGGAAGGAAGGAAGGAAGGGAAAGAAAGAAAGGAAGAAAGAGAAAAATAAAAACGAAAGACAGCTGTCTCAACTCTCCAGCTCCTCCAGTTGCTTGATCTGGGGAAATAAAAGGGAAGCTGCCCTTTAATTCAAAGCTTCTTAAACTGTGGGTCCCCACAAGAGGTCATGTAACTGAAAATGGAGGAGTGAAAAGTCTAACAGTAGTAAGAGGTTCATAAACAGGCAATGACTAACGAGTGCAGAGCTCACTTAGGCTGCATTGTGCAAGTCCCAGAAGCCCGGGTTCCACCACAGGCACACTTTACACTGTGCATGCCATCATACCAAGTGACACCACGAGCTGGCACTGCCTAGAACACCCCAGCTCAGAGATGAGAACAGTGGATTCTATGAGCTGCAGTGTTCGTAGTGTACATACAGGTTTCTGCTTTTAATTACAGAAAGCCAGGACACTTAATATTTTCCTACATTGTCAAATTAGTAAGCTAAAGCCTAAAGGACTGTATCGTCATGATCATTTAAAAAACTGCTAGTTGATCCAGGCAAGGTAGCAAGTGCTTGTAATCCCAGCACTTGGGAGGGCAGAAAGAGGCAGGAGGATCAGGAGTTCAAGGTCAAGGTCAGTCATGGCAGAACATCAAATTCAAAGCCAGCCAGGGATACATGAGCCCAGTCTCAAAACAAAACAAAACTAAACAAAAATGTTGCATAATCCTAGAATGTGGGAAGTAGAGACAGGTGGAGTTCTCTGAGTTCCAGGCCAGCCAGGGCTACATACTGAGATACTATGTTGAAAAAAAAAAAATCGTGTAAGTTGATGACTTGAGTTTCATTAAAAAAAAAACAATCATTACAGGCATAGAAAGATGACTCAGAGGTCAAGAGCACTGGCTGCACTTCCAAAGGTCCTGAGTTCAATTCCCAGCAACCAGATGGTGGCTCACAATCATCTATAATGAGATCTGGTGCCCTCTTCTGGTGTGCAGGTGCACATGCAGGCAGTGAAAGGGTTAGACTAACTTTGCAACCTGTATGTCTTCTAAAGCCTATAGTTTTGAGTTTTAGGTCCAGGTTAAGCTAAAGCCTCTTAGTGCCTTTCCAGAGAACGGAGGAATGTGACCCTATCTATGAGGACAGATAGAAAAAAAAAAAAAAAGTGAGCAAGCAATGACCTTCACTCAGCAAAAAGAAGGACCAGACCCTTGTCTTTGAGATAGTGTTTCTTAGCAACCAACCCAGATGGCCTCATTCCTTCTTCTGAGTAGCTCCAGACGTCCAGCCAAAAGTCCGCAGCCCCTAATCTTCAAGGATGAGCTAACCACCCCCACCTTCAATTGCAGCTGCATCTGCACTTGGCAGGACTGGCCAAGCTTGAGCACCTAAGACTAACCAATTATCTTACTTTATAGCTTCCTCATCCAATCCTAAATTGCCAAGACTACAACTTCAAATCTCCCGCAATTTTTCTTTTAAAAACCTAAAGGCCTTTGTCTCCCAGTGCCACTCTTTGCTGACCGGCAGGGGTGACCCCATTGAGCAATGGTTAATAAACCTCTTGCTTTTGCAACGAGTCGTGGTCTGTGGGGTTTCTGGGAAGGGTGCAATCTTGAATTCCTGAGCTGTGAGACCCCAGGTCTTATAGCAGAACACTGTATACATGATAAATGTTTAAAAAAATCATTACATTTGACTTGTGATTAGGTCAAAATTTCCAACTGATATGGTTCTAAACATATTTGAATTAAAATCAAATATACTTTGATTTTAATAAAATCAAAATATCAACTCTGAAAAATGCTAAAGATACTATATGTTTGGCAGTAACAAATATTCAGCCAAGATTATTGATTTTTGTAAAAATAAACAAGCACACTCATAAGCCAGTTTGCTTTCATTTTTTAAGTGGTAAAATTGCATGTATATCAAAGAATTGTTTTTATTTGTTTATTGACTCTACATAGGCTTGGTTGTCCTAGAAGTAGAGCAGTTTGACTTCTGCCCTCCCAACAAAGAATCATTTTAACTTTAGGTTGAATATCAGTAAATGCTTGATTTGCATATGAAGTATTTTCCAGCGGAAAAGATTTAAGAAGCTTCACATACAGTATTCTATCTGCATGTACACCGCATGTCTGAAGAGGGCACCAGATCTTATAGATTGTTATGAGCTACCACGTGGTTGCCTGGAAATTGAACTCAGGACCTTTAGGGGAAACAGCCAGTGCTCTTAACCTTTGAGCCATCTCTCCAGCCCAAAAAGCTCCATATTAACTCATTTCCTTTTTTAAAAACTCATTCCTGGTGGAGATTGGAAACTTTTCTGGCTTTCACAGAAGCAAGAAAACAACTGAAGGTTTGACAAATGGTAAAGCTTTGCGGGTGGATCAGCAGCTGAGGCAAGGCACAGCTTCAAACCTTCCCACAAAATGACCTTCAGGGGTAAAAGCAGCTAGGCAGGCTCAGGCAGCTAGTGGCTACAAGGGGCACCCAAGCACTAGAGTAGCCTGCGGCCTGAAGGCAGGACCTCTGAGGCTGCTCCTGTGGTCTTGGCCGTGTTCCGCATCAAATGCTATTAGCTGGCATCGTCCCACAGTGTAAGTTTCTGCCTCCTCTGAATTTGACTTTCTAGTTAGACTTTAGGGTGAAATCAAAACCCTGGTATTGGGAAAACCAGGACTGACCCCACCACCACCTCACGTTACCAGCCCCAGGAACTAGGCCACAGGTCACCAATTCCACAAACAAATCCATAAAATTCCCCTACCCACGGAATAGCCTGGGGGTAACCACAGGAATTGGGGAGGTGTCTTATCTTAGGGAGGGGCATCTGTGCTGGGCAGCCCACAGGCCTTGTAGTAGTACTTTCCTGGCACGGAAACACCTAACATTCCTGAGGTCTATAGATAGTTTGCTCAGTGTTGGTTAGCCTCAATCACTGTGTAACAAGCTTGCCCTTGCTGAATGTCACCCAATCCTGTAACTAAACTGGCATTTCCTGAACTGTGCTGTAACCCTAAATAAAAATCCCTGTCTCCCTGAGCTTGGGGCTCAACGCTGGAGAACCGCTCTGTCAGTGTTGGGGATGGTGTGGGCCGGAGCTCGAGCTTGTAATAAAGACCCGACTGCGTTGGCATCGGAATCTGCTCCTTGATCGTCTTTGCTTTCCAAGACTTGGGTACAGCAGTTTCACTTAGAGGTCGGCACCTTCGTGGGCCCTCCCCTCTAGATGTCAGTGGAAGGCTCCAGGATGGACCAACAGGCGACAACGGGAGGCCACCGGCCGGTGCTGAGGCCCCGCTCGCCCGTCCCCCGCTCGCCCGTCCCCCGCGGTTTGTGGCGAAACTGCACTGCAGACGGTGCGGTCGCCCCGCCGGGCCGGTGGACAAGGGCCTGGGAGGAGGCCGCGTGTGCCCGCGGGGGGCGCTGCTTAGGCGAGTCCTCGGCGGCGCGCAGTCACCGCAGATGAGCTTCCGCAGAGGCGCGTAGGCACTTCCTGTGCGTCACGTCCGGCTCCCGCCCGCCCCCGGGTGTCCGAGCTCGGAGAGCCTGAGCTTCGCTGCTGGCGGGCCGCCAGAGGCTGGCAGCGCTCCCCCGTGCTGCGGACCGCTCGCTGAGGCCGCTCCGCCCGGGTCAGCGGCGGGGCACCTGGCCGTGCCGTCCGTGGGCGTGGGCGGCCCGCACTGAGTAAACTCCGTTGCAGCCCGCAGCTGAGGCGGGTCGGGGACTGGATCGCCTCGCCCTGCAGGCAGCCCGGGGTTGGCACCGGCGCTCAGGTGGCCGACTTCCCGGGGCTGGACGCGCAGGTAGGGTGGTGCAGACAGAGCGATGGGCAGCGGCGCGATCGCGGGCGGGCTGTGACCGCGCTAGGTGCCGGGAAGGAGGCGCCGCCCCCCGTGGCAGGTGCAGGCGCCCTGTCAGCTGGCGGTGCCTGACCCCGGCTCCCTTAGCATGTTAGTCTGTGCTGGGCAGTGGACGGCTCAGCCAGCTCCCACGCCGCAACTTCACTTTGGCCAGCTGGTCGTCTTTTCCTCAAGCGGTTCTTTTCTGGCATAAAACAGTTTCGCTGCAACATTGATGGTTGGAGTCCTTGAAACGTGGAAAAGAGTAAAACAAAAAAGCAAAACACAGTTTAGAGGTGGGTTCCTTGTTCAATGGCCGTTTTTTGTTGTTGTTGAGCCCCCCTATCTCCCATGGGATGAACATATTCTATTAAGCATTCTTTCTGAGACAAGGTCTTACAGGGTTGCCCAGGCTGGCCTTAAACTTGTGACCCTCCCTCAGCCTGTCAGCACTGGGATTACGGGACTGCGCTACCAGTATCCCAGGCTGCAAGGCACATTTGAAAGGAGAATGAAAGAGTTTTAAATAGCAAGGGAAGACCCATTGAATGAAGAGAGAGGAAGGCTTTTCATTAAAGTGGTTCTTTGCCAGTGTAGACAGATGATGGAGAGCTGGAGAACATATGTCCACCATGTGGAGGTGCTGTGGCTGGAATGGTGGACGGCCTCAACTATTTACGCCTTTAATCTGAGCATGCCACACAAAAAGTCCTCAAAGTATCCATTCTTCAAAAGGGATAAATACTGTCTTACAGCCACAGAGCTGCACTGTGTCACTTCAGTCAGGAGTGACTTGCCCTCAATACAAATTCTTCCTTACTGCGTGGTCCAGGGCTTCTAGCGTCAGTGTTAGAAGCAAGATGGAAGGGGGCTGGAGAGATGTCTCAGTGGTTAAGAGCACTCACTGGCTGCTCTTCCAGAGAACCCAAATTCAATTCCCGCACCTACATGGCAGCTCACAACTGTCTGTAGCTCCAGTTCCAGGAGCTCCAAGGCCTTCACACAGAGAGATATGCAAGGAAAACACCAATGCATATAAAATAAAAAATAAATACATTTCAAAAAGAGAAGCAAAATGGGGTGGACAGATTGTGAGTCCTAGAAGGCCCCTTTCTGGGTTATTTCCCTGAAATTAACTCTCAGACGTGCATAGCGTTTGTAGGCTTGATATGTTTTCTCTAAATCACCACTACCAATCCAGATGTCTTGGCCATGTTATTTGAGGACATCCACAGTCCTCTTTTTCAGAAAGGATATTCCATTCCTTCTACTCCTAGTCTCCCCTTTTTTGTCCCTCCATTTTGTGTTGGAGATTGAACCTAGGCTTTTCTTTAAAAAAAAAAAAAAAAAAAAAAAGATTTTATTTATTTATTTTACGTATAGGAGTGTGCCATCTGCGTATACACCTGCATGACAGAAGAGGGCACCAGATCTCATTATAGATGGCTGTGAGGCACCATGTTCCTGGAAATTGAACTCAGGACCTCTGGAAGGGCTGACAGTGCTCTTAACCTCTGAGCCATCTCTCCAGCCCCTGAACCTAGGGCTTTGATGCTAGGCTGGCCCTCTATGAGTGGGCTACATCCTCCACTAAGGACAAGCTTTCTAATCAAGTTATGGATGAGCATATATGTCATGGCATATATGTGGAGGTGGATTGTCAGAAAGTTCCTTTACCGCATGAGCCGTCACACCAGCCCAGGAACAGACATTGTTAAACTAGGGGTTTATGGAACTAAAATATGGAAAAATTTAACGTTGAGTGGGATAAAAATGACATCGTGAACCAGGCACGGTGGTGTATGCCTTGATTCTAGCATCCTGGACGCTGATACAGGAAAACACACATTCAAGGCCAGCCTAGCGATCCTTTAAGATCCTGCCTCAAAATCATCATCATGTCCCTCCTCATCATCTCACTAGCGTTTTGGCTGAGATGAGGGACTGTTGGTTCTTGTAGTGTTGACTTCACATCTTTGCTGCTGGCCTAGAGTGCTGTGTGGTTTGTTTTGCTTTCAGCTCTGTACCGTTTATGACAGAGGCTAGAGTAGAAGCTCATGAGCTAAGCCTGCCCAGCAAGGGAATCTTTTGTTTATTTTCATCTTAAGACAAGGTTTCTCTGTGTGGCTGTGGCTGTCCTGGAACTTGTTTTGTAGACCAGGCTGGCCTCCAATTCAGAGATCCCCCTGTCTCTGGGTCTTGAGTACTAGGATTAAAGGTGCCACCACTGCCTGGCCACCAAAGGAGTCTTATTAGGCCAGTTGAAGGGAAATTTAGCTTAATTTTTAACCTTTTCTTCTGGATGTACTTTATAATCTGAGAGGGACATGGTGATCCAGACCTTTACAGCCAGCGACAGGGTAGGGCGGCTGTTGCTGGAAACACAAGTTCAAGTTCAGCAGTTCTAACTGGCCTCCAGGCCCATGTAGGTCAGATCATCTGTGGGTTCTTAAATGCCAGATCTCTGCTGACCTTCAGCTTTGTGGAGGCTAAGACTTCTTATCTCTGTAATTGATATGAAGTGTGGGCTATGAACTGTGAGGCGGCCCAGGACTGGATGAGTCACACTCCGCCAGGCTTAGAGCTTCAGGAGCTTATCCATGTGATTATTTTGATAGCCATCAAGTAATCTTTAATTTTATGTGGATGAGTGTTTGCACTCTGTGCATGCCTGGAGCCCTCTGAGACAAGACGAGAACATTGGATCCCCTGGAACTGGAGCTACAGATTGTTGTGAGCCACACTGTGGGTGCTGGGAATCAAACCTCTGGAAAATCAGCTAGTGCTCTTAACTACTGAGCCATCTGTAGTTCCAAATGATACTCTGATCCTACACAGAGCCCATAACTAACTTTATATTTTTATTCTACTGACACTTGTTCTGTCCCCATTCCCTCTGGATTGGTAACTGTCTTCTGTGCCTTTGCAGGGTGAGGGAAGACTCGTTTATTGAGAACCTTGCATGGGAGTGGGAGCTGGGCTGTAGCCTGAGTGCTGCCTACATCTGATACTGTCTTCACTACTGAATCTGGCTGCCATTATCCACATTATTTACTGTTCAGTCTGCAGTTCCTGAGCCCTGATTCTACAAGACCAACACGGCTGTACTTTGTGCTTAGTGTGAGAGCCCTTCCAGCTTTCGCCCTGAAACAGGTAACTGCTCAGAGGTTTCTTCTATTAGTATGATCATGTGCTCATCATCATCATCATTTTTAATAATGTATAGGTGTTTTTCTGCATATATATCTGTGCACTATTTGAGTGCCTAGGGCCAGAGGAGGATACTGAAACTGAATCTCCTGAATTACAGGCTCTGAGCTGCTGTGTGATTGCTTGGAATTGAACCTGGGTCTTCTGGAAGAATAGCCAGTGTTCTTACCCATTGCAGTGATGTTTTTGTGCACTGTGCAAAGAACACCCTTATTCAAATGCTGGTTTCCGTGCCTGCCCTTGCTCCGAATGATGACATGGAGACCTGTTGAATTTATTAAAAGCTTCAGGCGCTGTAGCTGGGCAGGTACTCAAGGTTCTAACCCACCTTCCCAATAGTGGCCTGCCCTCCTTCCCAGCTGTGAGCCCCTTGCTTGTCCAGGTGGCCACTTTGCCTCTCTCCTTGGTCCCCACCTGGAATCCCTTCCCTGGGCTTGGAAGTCCCACCTTATCCTCTCCTGCCCAGCTATTGGCTGTTCAGCTCTTTATTTGACCAATCAGAAGGTGATGGAGAACAATGCTTATAAAACATTGAGACAGGAGACGCTTCATGAAAATGACAGTGCTGTGGGATGCAGTGGTTCATGCCTGTAATCCCAGCACTCGGGAGGCAGAGACAGCTGGACCTCTGTGAGTTTGAGGCCAGCCTGGTCTACAAAGTGAGTCCAAGCAGCATTTATATATATGCTAATGACAGTGCCAAAGTCTGGCTTGTATTCAGATCTGCACTGGCACAGAAATCAGCATTTGAATATACGAAGACAATCTTTACACGGTTCACAAAATATCTCTCCAGCATCTCCCTCTTTTAGTTCAATAAAAGACTCTTTCTCCAATACCAATAAACTATATACAGTAAGAACAATTATGAAAACCATTAAGTAAGAATTACATTCACGGGCTGGAGAGATGGCTTGGAGGATAAGAGCTCTGACTGCTCTTCCAGAGCTCCTGAGTTCAATTCCCTGCAACCACGTGGTGGCTCTCAACCACCTAGGATGAGATCTGGTGCCCTCTTATGGTGTGAAGCCATACATGCACACAGAATATTGTACACATAATAAATAAATAAATCTTAAAAAAAAAAAATACATTCACAGTGTCTAGCCCATTTGTATTTGGCAACCTTGGAGAAAGTACTCTACTATCTGTTTTGCCTTGGTGAGTCCAAAGTTCTGTACCTAAATTAACTATCTTTTCAGACCTTAAAACATTTTCTGAAACCCTAAACAACTTTCCGTTTAGTTGTGAGACTGTAACTGTGTAGTCTTCAGCCCAGTCAGAGACCTGAGAAGGGTAACTACTACCTGGGTAGACAGGAGGCGTAGAGCAAGTAGCTTCCACAACTGCAGAAATGACAGGGACAGTGGCTGGCTGGACAGTGACCCAAGTTCCTCGGCAACACTGGGGCATCATACTTGGCCTTCTGGCTCAGCATATGACAGACTTGAGCAGGAATTGTGAAGGACTGCCTGCCTTGTCTTGGCAAAGCTTGGCAGTTGACTTCTTCTGTGTCCTGCTTGTACATGGCTTGGATATCTTGCTTCTCTGCAGTTGAGGCAAGGGCAGTATTTTGCCTGGTGGCAGTTTGCCACACTTGGAGCAAACACCATGCCCATCCTTGAAGTAGAATGGGGGAGCTGCCAGGAGTTGCCATGACTCACTGTAAAAAAAAAAAAAAAAAAAAAAGCCTTTTATTAATAAAACATCTTTAAATGCCATATTCTGTAGATCTCTGAAGATTTTGAAGACCATCTATAGTATATCTGAATAGGCAAGCACTGCTTGTTTCTAGCTGTTTACTATGATCTGTTTAACTTTGAAAATATTTGCAGGAAACTAAATAAAGGTTATTTCTGTAATTAACTAAAGTAGTACCTAACAAGGCCACAAGTTGACTTATTACTAACCTGTGTTTCTTACTTACCTTAAACAGTTTGTAATAGTAGCTTTCAAAAACTAGACCTTTCCATTACGTTTTTAAATGAGTTGCATAGGTATGATACCTTAAACAAGAGTTGAAACATATATATTTGTGTGTGTATATATATAATTATGTCAAAGCAAACTATAACCTTAAATTTGTATCAATATACAAAAATGTATACCAATGTAAATTATTTGAGATTAGTAGTTATTAGTTTAAAAGTAGATTCAATAATCTACCTTTTACCCTATCATTCTCGTTAACACCTCCTTCTCTTTTCATCCCTTCTCTACCTTGTTCTCCCTAGCACTAGGTAGGAGAGAAAAGAGGATAGAGGAAAGGAAAAGAAAGAGAGAAATCCCTTAATCTAACCTCCTTTACTTTGTTTCCTCCCTGACCAAGACCATTAACAGCTTGTGACCGACCACAGTAACCAACTACAAACATTCATAACCTATAGAATGACCAAAATCACCCACCCAGCCCCTCTTGGGAATGTTGTTCTCTTAAAACTACTTCCTGCTCATTAGGGGCATCTTTTGGAGGCCCCAATAAAACTGGGATAATGATCAAGTCCTAAGAACGCTAGTGTTCCATTTGCTGATGGGAAAGTGCAGGGTTCACTGAAGTCTGAGCTGGAACAGTCTGTGAGGCTGGATCACCTAGGCCACTTGTCTTTCTTGCCTTCTTAAATCCCGAGTGCTGGGATTACAGGCATGTGCCACTGATCCTGGCTCTAACAGGATAGCCCTGTCTAGCTTGAAACTCATTATGCAGAATAGGCTAACCTTGAACTCACAGATCTATCTCCTTCTGCCTCCCAAGTGTTAGGATTAAAGGTGCATAACTACTATGGCTAGAAACTTTTTCTTTATTTTATTTTTATTATTTTTAAGTTATGTGTGGGTATGTGTCTTAGTTTTCTATTGCTGTAAAGAGAGACATGCCCAAGGCAATTTCTCTAGCCCCTGCTTGAATCTTCTAAAAGGCACCCCAGCACTAGCCACAACCTAATCAAGCATTATTACAGGTGGGCCAGGACATATACAGGAGAGTGGGGCCAGCCTCTCCTTGCTGTGTCCCTCTTGTCCCAGCGCTCTGGGAAATGATGCATTTGCTTACAGTATGGAATATATTTGGCCTTTGTCCCTTGTTCCTTTCACAGTTCTCAAAATCTTAGAATTTCCTGGGCAAAGGGAGCGTATTGGCTAGGGCTCATGATGCACTCCTGTGGAAGGAGGATTAGTTCAGGTCATCCTTTGCTGCATAAGTGAGTTCAAAAGCCAGCTTGGGCTACATAAGATCCTAAAAAAAAAAAAAAAAAAGACCTAGGGTGGTGATATGGTGATATATATCAGTGGTAGATTTTTTTGTAACATGTTCAGTGTAGATAGATAGATAGATAGATAGATAGATAGATAGATAGATAGATAGATGGATGGATGGATGGATGTTGATAGGTACATATATTGATAAATATACATACATCAGTACTTTCTTCCTTCCCTCTTCCCTCCCTTCCTTCCTTCCTTTCTTTCTTGGATGGTGGTGGGAGAGTTGAAGCAGTTCTACGTTTCCCAAGCTGGCCTCAAATTTAGGTTCCTACGACCTTAGCCTACAGAACTGCGCCACTGTCCCTACTTACACTGACCCTTGAAAGGTCAGGTCTAAACAACTGACAGATGGATCTCTTTGCGTTTGCACTGTCAGGTACTTCTGACTAGTGGAGTGAACAAAACCTCCTCTGTGTCTCAGTGGTGCGGGGTGGGGCTTCTCTTAGTTTCTCCTTTCTTGGCTGCCCTTGGATGATCAAAGGACCTGAAACTTGAAGTTTCTTTGAGGTTCTGTGACTTCACTGCTGGGAATATTAGGCCTCTTCTTTTTGCCTGCTGTTTGTAGATCCTTGGTCTTCATCTGAGTCCAGAATTGGTGGTAGAAACTTGTACTGCTTGGTTCAGTGAGAGATGCCTTCAAGGGGAGATTAGGCTCCTGTGACATTGGCTGTGACAATGTGCACATGGGGAGTTTAGATGTTTTATGGTACTAATGTTGTGTAGTGAGGAAGGAGACAGGGAGAACTCTGTGGGCAGAAAAACAGACATGGCTGGAAGGTCTTAGACAGTCCAGGAGAAAGTAGGTGTGAAGTCTTACGATGATGAATGTGTGCACATGCCGTGATGACTGTCTCCACTCCCGAGGGCAAGCCAGCAAAAGCTCTGGAGAGGAGGAATGGATGCTCTGAGCACCTCAGCCTGAGTGCTGGTTAGAGGATGCACACACTGGTCTGTAAACTGTTGCACAGTAATGACATGATGGAATGTTCTGCTGTGTGGATGTGAATGAATCTGCTTAACATTATCTTCTTGCTTAAGTTACTGCTACAGGAAACCAGCTCCTGGCTCCCTCAATTCTTAATCAGGCATGCGTATTGAGGGCTGAGATGTGGGGCCTTGTAATGACCCTTGGCTTCATAGGGCTCCTTGGTGGGCACACTGCCTCACCAGAGGACAAGGACCAGTTACTGTTTAAAAATTTGCCTAAAATGTTATGCATTCCAGAGGAAAGCTGAGTGAAAGGACTGTCCTGGAGAAAGAGATGGTTGTGTAGGTGTGAGTAGAGGAACGTACACATTTAAACTCAAGCTTTGTTTTGTAATGTGTGTAACCTGCTTGCATGATCTGCTACTGCTGAGAACACAGAGCTTCACTCAAATCTGTGCTCATTGACCTGATGGATGTTTGTTGAGTGTCATTTCATAAATTTAAAAAATTAGATTTTACCTATTTGTATTTGACCTATTTGTATGTGTTGGTGTGTTGGTGGCGGAATGTGTGCCATGGGGTAGGTGCGGAGATCAGAAGACAGCTTGCAAAAGTCAGTTCACTTTGTTCCATTGTGGGGAATCCCAGAGTTGGAGGACTGCAGCTGAGCCATCTTGAGTGTTGAATGTCACTCTTGCCATGCAGATTGGTATAGTGTTGAAGCTCAGTGGTGGCTAAAGAATATCTGTACTGTTTATATCCTGTTTGTTAGGATAGTCCCTGGATTGCTGGGAGAATAGAGCCCATGAATGAGCAGTAGATGAGGCCAGAGGTGCAGAACCCAGATAACAGGGTTTGGAGGGCTAGAGCATGGGACAAAGTCTGGCTGTTTAAAACATCTGTTTGAGGGACTCTCATGGGTTATTTAGCTCCTGCAATGAGAAGCCTAGGAGGGGTGGTATAGGGCCACGGATGTCCTAAGTGCCGACGTTGCTTTGTCACCTTCTCAGTGGCTTTTGTTTCTGTACTTTTTCTTCCAGATAGTAAAATTGGCCACTCCATCTTCAGTCAAGACTGCTCTTTAGGGCAGGAAAGGGAAAAGGGATATAGTGGAACATGAATTTTTTTCATGAAGGTACAGGGCCTAGCCATTCCTAGAGTCTAGGGGGTTCAGCTACTAGCTGGTTGTCACTAGAGCCAAATAGTTGCATTGCCAGTGATAAAGAAGAAGAAAACAACAGTGAATGAAAGACTAAAGGAGTGCTGCTGTTCCCATAATGGCCTGCAGGCTTCCCCTATGTCCTGAGGGGTCAAAATGGGAGAAAGAATGATACTTGCTAGGATCAGGTGACACCAAGGTAATGATGAGACTCGGCAGACCCATGGGTGGAGAGGGTGGCTACGTAGACTCTAAGAACAAAGCAGACTGTTAACTCTCCCAGCCCAGTGTGAGGCCCTCTGTACTACAGGCAGGTGAGCAGAGTACCTAGGGTGCGGTCCATGACTCAGACACGTGCAGACATGGAAGTGTGATGTGAACTAAAGTGCTGGAAATCCTGATACCCAGCAGGGCTGAGGCTAGATGCACAATCCAGATCTATTGTCTGTAGTGTGCCTCAGAAACAGTTGGAGGTTAGTGGTTAAGAATACTTGTTGCACGGCTGGAGAGATGGCCCAATGGTTAAGAGCACTGCCTGCTCTTCCAGAGGACCCAGGTTCTATTCCCAGTACCCACCCTATCACCACTGTCTGTAACTCCAGGTCCAGAGGATCTGAGACCCTCACACCAAAACAGGTAAAAATTAAATTAAAAGAATAATACTTGTTGCTCTTGCAGAAGTCCTGAGTTTGGTTCCCATGAACCACGTGGTGGCTTACAACCCTCTGATTCAGTTCTAGGTGATCATATACTCTCTTCTGACTTCCGGAGGCGCCAGGTACACGCATGGTTCATACACGTTCAGTCAAAGCACTCTTACACATAAAAAGAAGAGAAGGGATGGGGAAGAGGTGCCCTTTTTAATTTATATTTTATTTTTTTATGTGTATGGGTGTTTTGTTTTTATGCATGTATGTGAATCATATACACAGGCCGGTGTCTGTGGAGACCAGAAGAGGGTATTAGATTTTCCGGAACTGGAGTTACAGGTGGTTGTGAGCTTACATGTGACTACTAGGAATTGAAGTAGGTTCTAGAGCAGCCAGAACTCCAAACCATAGGAGCAGAGACCAGGAAGCCCGAGTGACAGCCTTCTAAGGCTTCTTTGATGGTGATATTGTTTTGTTTCTTGTTGTTCTTGCTTTTTATTGTTTGTTTCAGTACTGAGCTCAAACCTCAGGCCTTGTGCATGGTAGGCAAGCACTCTACCCAACGACATACTTCCTCAGCATGGAGCAATTTTTTGATATCTTCTTTGGGAAGGAGGTGACACTGGTCCTCATGAGATGGAGCAGGTCAAAGATGAGAACCTGCTCAAGGCCAGAACTAGGAAAGTACCAGTATCTACAGGCTTTGTATGAGGCCTTAAGAGCAGTAGAGTTGTAGGTATTCTAGCAAAGGTCTGAACACCCTTTGACATCTCGTTGAAGGCATTCTAGCACAAGGTCAGAACATCCTTAGGCCAAGAATCAGGCTGATGCCATAAGCATAGTGTGTGTCTAGAAAGCAGCAAACCTGGGCAAACCTCAAACCAGGACAAGAGGCAAGGAGGTGTACTTCAACATGCTCGTTCACCTGTCCAGTACATCAGGGGAAAAGTGGGCCTAGGGAGCAATGGTCTATGGTAGGAAACAAGCAGGGACCATAAAGATGTAAAAGAGAAATTGAAAGAACAAAATGAGAACAGGCCAATTTCAAATGGAAACAAGTAGGACTTTCATAAACTAAAAACTCAGTGTGGGGCCAGAGAGATGGCTCAGAGGTTAGGAACACTGGCTATTCTTCCAAAGGCCCTGAGTTCAATTCCCAGCAACCACATGGTGGCTCAGAACCATCTATAGTAAGATCTGCTGCACAGGCACATATGCAGGCAGAATGCTGTATAAATAAATGAATCTTAAAAAAACAAAACAAAACAAAAAAACTTAAGTGTGGTTTCTAGTTGGGAACAGGTAGAAGCTCTGGATAAAAGTCAAAGGGTATCTGTGGAAGGTGTGTCGAAACAAGCAGGCATGAAAAATTAGGGATAGCAGTCCAGGAGAAACAGGGAGCTCCTTCTGTTCTTGGGTGTTTCCTGGTCCCTGAAAGGGCTGAGAAGATGCAAACAGTTTCATTAGAGACCAGGGGCAGAGCCTGGCCTGGGCTGAGCCAATCAGGAGAGGACCAGCCTGGGGAGAGGAAGAGGGCTGCCTCAGCTTGGAACCTTCTAAGCTCAGTGCCGACTCCAGGCCCAGGCAACTATAATCCCAGTGCTTCAATGGCAAAATAGAAAAACAAAAGCAGGAGAATGTTTGGAAGGCAAGAAAGAAAACAGAGACAGGAACACCCTCAGAAGCTCGTAACCAGCCACTTCACTTAGTGGCAAACAAGGTAAAAGGCAGGACCCCAGGCTGCTCTGTGACCTCCACGTGTGTGCCTGCACATGCGCTCACATATCACACTCACTCAGGTGCACACGCGCGTCTAACACAGAAGATCACTAAAGAACATGAGATGTGCACAATTAGTAATGTGGTCTCTGAACGTTTTCACCTTTGCTTTCTTGCTTTGCTGGAGGCAGGCATGCTGGGGTCCATGTTCGTGCAGACCGGGACGGCTGCCTCCTCCTGCAGCTGTGTCCCGCTGTCTGGGCAGCTGGTTTGATGCATGTGGTCCATCCTTGAGAGCAGCTCCTCAGCATGCCATCATCCACAAAGCCCCAATCACCGGAAGAGACGGGACCTGGCTGCGAAGAAGAGCCGAAAGGAAACACACTTCTCACGTGGGGCTCCCTTTTCGGCCACCGGAGTGAGAAGATTGTCTTTACCAAAGGTGATGGCAGCCCAGAGGAGAGTCTGCTCACTGTCACCATCACAGAGACTACTGTCATTGAGTCGGACTTGGGTGTGTGGAGTTCAAGGGCCGTCATCTACCTCACGCTCTGGTTCTTCTTCAGCTTCTGTACACTGTTTCTCAACAAGTACATCCTGTCCCTGTTGGAAGGAGAGCCCAGCATGCTAGGTAAGGCCGCCTGGCCTGTTCCTGGCCCAGTGTGTACTCCTGCCGGCCCCAGCACTGTGAAGCCAGACACCACCAGGAGGGAGGGATGAAGGGTGATGTGCTCAGCCAGGCCTCATGCCTCCCTCCACAGGTGCTGTGCAGATGCTCTCAACGACATTAATTGGATGTGTTAAGATATTTGTTCCTTGCTGTTTATATCAACACAAAACCCGGCTCTCTTATCCACCCAATTTCATCATGACAATGCTCTTTGTGGGCCTCATGAGGTAAAAATGTGTTGATTGTCTTATATATTTATATTATAGATATGAAATACCTTTCTATTTACTAAGTGTGGGAACCTAATTGGAGACCTTGGCAATTAGTGCTGTGTTCAGGGCCCAGGATACAACTGTAGGAGCATCTAGTTGTGGCATACCCATCAGTTAGATTTTGGTTTTGAGGTCTTTAATGTTACATGAATTCTTTCTCAAATTCTTTTGTAAGGCAACCATAAAAAGTAATTCAGCTGGGTGTGATGGCACATGCCTTTAATCCCAGAGCCTGGGAGATGGTGGCAGGTGGATCTCTTTGAATTCAAAGCCAGTCTGCTCTAATAATGAGTTCCAGGACAGCCAGAGCTACAAAGTGAGACCCGAACTTTAAAAAAATAAAATAAAATAAATGAAGTAATTCAACAGTGGTTGGAAAGTGTTTGCTATCCTTGAGTGTAATGGTGTAACTCTCACCTAGGACTCAACCTCCTCATTGGGAAGAGGGACCAGATGTGCCCACTGGTCATGACTGAGCAGCTGGAGTCTCTTTTATAAACAGACAGGTCCTTCTCATGATGCTTTTCCCTTGTTTGTTTGTTTGTTTGTTTGTTTGTTTGTTTTAAGACAGGGTTTTTCTGTATAACCTTGACTGTCCTGGACTCACTTTGTAGTCCAGGCTGGCCTCAAACTCACAGAGATGTGCCTGCTTCTGCCTCCTGAGTGCTGAGGTTACAGGCATCTGCCACTGTGCCTGGCAATTATGATGTTGTTTTCTTGTTTTGAGGTTTGCAACAGTGGTTTTGGGGCTGGTCAGCCTAAAGAATGTGGCAGTGTCCTTTGCTGAGACAGTGAAGAGCTCGGCTCCCATTTTCACCGTTATCATGTCTCGGATGATCCTGGGGGAGTATACAGGTAAGGACTACCCTGGTCCTTTTGCCTGGGCTGGGCCTCCTCCTCCTTGTTGTCCACCTATAGGGTCACTGTCTACCTGTCATGATCTGGGTCTTGTTCAGCTTTCCAGAGCGCCTCAGAGCAGGGAGCCACTATATGGGCATAGGGAATTATCCCAATCTCGGCAAGAACAGCCAGTGCCCTGGTCCACTGTCTCTCTGGCGCCCCTCCCACCCACGAAGCTTTTAAAAATCAGCATATTCTGTGCTAGAAAGATGGCTCAGTGCTTAAAAGCACTTGCTGATCTTCTAGAGGACCTGAATTTAGTTCTCAGGATCCACATTTAAGGCTCACAACTGACTGTTACTCCAGTTCCAGCAATCCACACTCTCTTCTGGCTGTGGAGTTCACCTGCACACACAAGTGACACAAATTCACAGATACAGCCACACATACATTAGTAAAGACAAGTCTTTAAAAATAAAAATTGGCATATTCAAGATTATCATATTCAAATTTAATGGAGCAGTGTCTCAGTGGTTTAGCACTGGTTGATCTTCCAACATACCCTGGTTCAATTCCCAGCAGCCACAGATGTCTGTAACTCCAGTTCCTGGGGAGCCTTGTGTGATGCCCTCTTCTGGCCTCCAGGGGCACTGCATGCAGGTGCTACACAGACATAACATGCATGAAGAACACACAAAATAACAATAAAATGAAAAACTGAAATAAAAGGTACATAATAGTACATCAAAAAAGAAATGTTTTATAAGTAAGAAAGGTATTGATTTATGTTTGTATTTGCTTATGTTAAATAAGAGAAGAGGTCAGAGGTGGGGGCATGTATCAGTGGCAGAGCTCTTCCCTAGTGTGCTGAGGTTAGGGTTCCATCATGGGTTCCAGCACCGCATGTGCACACAAAGACAGTACCTTGAAATGAAGGCAAGTGGCCACCTACAGTGGCAGGAGGGAGAAGAGCCAGACCTCCTGCAAGACTGTTCTCCTGAGTGCCTTTGGAACTGCACAATTTTTAAAAAAATACTGTAAACCAGAATCAGGGCTCAGAATCAATCAACTAGAATCAAATGGTGAAGAGCAATTCCTAACAACCACAAGCAATATGAGACAAATGAGCCATATCAAGTTACCCACACAAAAGTATTATTTAAAGCCAGATACAGCAGTGTACTCAGGGAAGACAGAGGCAGGTGGAGCTCTGAGTTCAAGACCATCCTGGTCTATAAAACAAGTCCAGGACAGAGAAACCCTGCCTCAAAGAAAAAACAAAAAACCACAAATAAATAAAAAATAAAAGTTGGTGGAATTTATCAAAAAGGAATCTGTTAGGGAGACATTGGAGAATGGCTGAGGTACTAGTCTTTTCTTTTGTTTTGCTGGGTTTTGTTGTCGTTGCTTGTTTTGAGACAGGGTTTCTCTGTGTCGCCCTGGCTATCCTGGAACTCACTCTGTAGACCAGGCTGGTCTCAAACTCAGAGTTCCATCTGCTTCTGCCTCCCTTGCTGAGATTAAAGGTGCGTATCATCACAGCCCAGCGAGGTGCTAGGTTTTCAAGGGGCTTTAGGTTTACTGAGAGAAGTAGCCTGGTAGTGTTACCATCTCCCCAAGAGGCGTTTGATCACTGTGGTAGCTGAGAAGCTCCTTGGCCTCAGTGATCACTGTGGTAGCTGAGAAGCTCCTTGGCCTCAGTGATCATTGTGGTAGCTGAGAAGCTCCTTGGCCTGGGATGGAAGTTGGACCCAGAGGACAGACTGGAAAATGCCAGACTTAGACCTGGAATTCTGACCCTTGTGAAACCCAAGTTGGACAGAGGTGTTGTCTATGCCACAGTTGGCCAGAAGCAAAGTCAGGTAAGGTAACATATGTGTAGGTCTCTCTGGAATTTTATACATATTGTCTCTCTGGAAATTTATACATATTTATACATACCATTTAATGAAAACTACCAAGGAGACGGAGGATAATATCAATCATAGAAAACCAAGAGGTGCTTGTTTGGTAATCTTTTGTCAGAAGAGGTCTTCGTGTCCTTTCCTAGGCTCAGGGATCTGTTGGTTTCTTATTACTTCCCAGGGAGGTCCATGGAAAGTTCAAGTCCCTGCGCTAGGCATCACCAGCCTGTCACGGGACAGGAACCATTTCTTCTGAGGTTAGGCTGGGCTGAACTGAGAACTGTGATGGTTACTTTTGATAACCAGAATGGGCACATGTCCTTGTTTTCTTTGGCTATTGAAATAAGTCCAGTATGTAAGATTGAAAAGGTGCTGAATAGTACCTGATGTCATTTCCCAAATTAATGTAGGTGGGAAAGGAGATTTGCATTTGCACTGAATGAATTTTTAAATAAGACATTTATTTATGTGTATGCGCATGCTGTGCGTGCGTGTGTGTTTGTGTGTGTATATGTGTGCCTGCAGAGGCCTGAAGAAAGTGTCAGATCAAGTCCAGCATGGTGGCACACCCCTGTAACCCCAGACCTCGGTGGCTGGGGTGGGGGGTGGGGAGGCAGAGGCAGGTGGATCAATGTGAGTTCAAGGCCAGCCTGGTCTACAGAGCAAGTCCACAACAGCCAAGGATACACAGAGAAACCCTGTTTCTAACCTCCCCCCCCCCCAAAAAAAAAAAAAAAAAAAAAAAAGAAAAGAAAAAGAAAGTGTCAGATGCCCGGTTACTAAGTCACACCAGTGATAAGCCCCAAGTAAGTGCTGAGAACCGCACTGGAGTCCTCCGGAAGAGCAGCAAATGCTCTCGGTTGCTGAGCCATCCTTCCAGTCCCTGAATGAGCATTTTAATCTCTTGTATAGTGAGCTTTTTGTGGCTGTTGTTGTTTTGTTTTGAAGACAGGGTTTCTCTGTGTAGCCCTGCCTATCCTGTAACTAGCTCTGGACACCAGGTTTGCCTCAACTCAGAGATCCATCTGCTTCTGCCTCCCAAATGCTGGAATTAAATGTGTGCACCATCAGACCTGCCTTGTTTTGCTTTTTTGTTTGTTTTGTTTTTTCTTCCCCAAAAAATAAACTGGAGGATTAGCTGCGCTGCCAGTGTGACAGCCTGATGGTGGAAGGAGGAAACTGTCTCCCACAGGGCTCCCTCCTATACCTAAGTGCCGTGATTTGTGTGCACCCATACTTAAGCATACTCCTGTTTTGTTCTTGTCAGGGCTGCTGGTCAACCTGTCCCTCATTCCAGTCATGGCAGGGCTAGCCCTGTGCACCGCCACGGAGAGAAGCTTCAACATTCTGGGGTTCTCAGCCGCACTGTCCACCAACATTATGGATTGGTGAGTCACAAAGCACAAGAAGAAGCGATGGAGGAGGGCTTGTGTGCGGTGTGTCCACAGATGTTCACATCCAAGCTAGCTGAGTCCCACCCCTGTGACAGCCAGCTCCGCTGTCCTGTGATTTCTCAGGAAGAACAACAGTAAGCTCGATCAGGCGCATTTTCCCCAAAGCCAGCTGGAATTTGGTGATATGTAACCCTGATTCTTACATGCTCACTAGAGGGATGTGCTACACAGTCAGGGTAGTTGTGATAGTCAGGTTAGTTGGGCTGGTGTGGCACAGTTGCCTGTAATCTCAGCAGAAGTGGAATTGCTGTGAGCTCCAGGCTGCCCAGGGAAATACAGTGAGATACTACTCTAAATAACAGCAAAACAAACAAAAAGCCCACAGTGAGGTTGTCTTCTGACCGTCACATGTATCTTGGCATTCATGCGCACACCTACACCTCTAGCCACACACATCCTCTGTGTGCGTCATACTGTAGGATAACCCTTGTTATTAATATGACAATTCTAAGCATATCATTGGCTGATGAAGAATATAAGCTTAACCCTGTATGTCACATAGCAAGCTAAGTAAAACCAAGGAAGAAGCCAGAGACCGACTGAAGGCTGTAAAGCCAGGCAACTGGATCATTCTGTCTCTTCCTGGTCGGGAGACTATTTGTGTCTTGGAGTTGGGGCTGCAAAGCTAAGGATAAAAAGTTAACTCTCGGGCAGATGCCAGCCATGTAGAAAGGCCCTGAGGCAAAATGTTGGGTTGGTGTTAGTGTTCTGGGCACACAGTCAGCTGAGGACAGATGTCATATTCGAGTCCTGTTTCTTTTCTCTCTTTGATTCCTTTCTCTCGCTGGCTTTCCAGGCTGACTTTGGGTTGCAGTCCTCCTGCCTCAACCTCCTGAGTGTTGAGATGACAGCTATTAGGCACATACAGTGTATCTGACATGTCCTCTCCTCCATGCTATCACTGAAGTTCACCCCAGAACTGTTCTTTCAAAACTGCTAATCGGTTTAACATGTCCCCCATTTTTTGTTTTTGAAAGAGGGTTTCTCTCTTTAGCTCTGACTGTCCTGAAACTCATGATGTAGACCAGGCTGGGCTTGAACTCACTCCACCTGCCTCTGTCTCTTGGGTGCTGGAATTAAAGGCATGTCTAACTTTTCTATTTTTAAGAGAAAAAAAACAGCTACCATAAGTATATATAAGTTTGTTATCAGCGATACTGCTGAAGAAAACAGCTGACCTTGCAATTATGCACGTGAATAAAAATAAAAACCATTCTTAACCGGTCCTTTATTCAGTGAGGCATTTCCTCCAGGCTGTTCTGCGCCGTGTTTGTGGTTGTTAGGTACCTATAGAGTTACACCACACAGAAACCCTTGTTTGAGAAGGGGTTCATCACTAGACATTTTCCGCAGCCTGGTATTTGTGATTTCCTCTCGATTGAACACACATACAAAACATTCTATTCAGTAGCCAATCTGCAGGGAACATGAATCTTTGCCTATTTTCTTACTTAAGCTTACTTGAGCTTCTAAAAGGCAAAATTAGCAGATGAGTCCTAAACATCTGCAGATGCTCTTGATCTGTGCTGTTCTGTTGTTTGAGGCAGCCTCCTTGGAAACTACTCTGTCCATGAGGATTGGTGTCACCTTTTCCTACACTAAGACCCCTCTCTAGTGAGAGGCTGGACAGCAGTGTCCCACTGTGTCAAGTTTTGGTCTCTGAGGTCATTTTTGTTGTTGTTTTATTTGTTTTTTGTTTTTTGAGACAGGGTTTCTCTGTATAGCCCTGGCTGTCCTGGATTCACTCTGTAGACCAGGCTGGCTTAGAACTCAGAGATCTGCCTGCCTCTGCCTCCTGAGGGCTGGGATTGAAGCCGTGCCCCATCTCATGACTCTGAGGTCATCTTTGAAGCCAGAATTGTTTTATGTTCCCATTGGCTATTTGCGAGTTTTCCCTGTGGTGTGTCTGTTCTGGCTTAAAAATCTGTGATTTTTTTTTTCCACTGGAGTTTTGTATGCATGAATAGTTTTATTCAATTAGGGTCCTTGTTTGCCTGGGCTCTAAAGTTACTGATTTATGGGAACATCATTCCAAGTGAGTTATTTTGGTTTTGTTTGTTTGCATGCTTACTTTGCTTATTATGGTTGGTTTCAGTTTGTTTGTTTGTTTGTTTGTTTGTTCATTTGTTGGAGACAGGGTCTCTCTACTTAGTCCTGGCTGGCTGAAACTCACTAGACCTGTCTTTGAACCCTCTGCTTCCTGAGTGCTGGGATCAAGGCTGTGTTCCAGTGTGCCACCATTTCTGGCTTAGATTTATTTTTATTGTATATGTATGAGTGTTTTGCCTGCATGCATATGCGTGTATCACATGTGTACCTGATACCCTCAGAGGTCCATGGAGCCCAGAAGAGGATGCCGGATCCTCTGGAACTTGAGCTATAGAAGGTTGTGAGCCACCATGTCAGTTCTAGGAACCAAGCCTGTGGCCTTTTGTAAGAATAACAAGTGCTCTTCATCACTGCACCTTCTCTCCAGCCCTTCTTTTGGGCTTCTGTGACAGGGTCCTATGTAGCCTAGGCTGGCTTTGAACTCATTATGAATCTGAAGATGACCTTGACCTCCTAATCCTTTTGCCTCTACTTCCCTTGTTGGGTTTTTCAAAGTGTACAGAGCAAGCCCATGTGGTCCTGTGATGTCTGAGATGGCAGGTCACTCAGGCTTGCATGTTCTACTCACCTGTCTGTAGGGACAATAGGCACAGTTGTGCTTCCCAGTGAGAGGATGCCTGGACACACCTGGTACTGGACTGGCCTCAGGCAAGTAAGTGCCAGTGGCTGTTCAGCTTTGCAGCTGTTGTCATCATCTCCTTATTCACTAACTGACTTAAATGTTTAACATCCTTTCTCTGTTCTAGTTTGCAGAATGTTTTTTCAAAAAAGCTTCTCAGTGGGGACAAATACAGGTTCTCGTAAGTATTTCCAGGAAGAGGGCTTCTAGTTTTATTTTTGGAGGCGGAGGTGGTAGCCCTAGTGTTGGGGTGTGGAGGGGAAGACAGTGCCTCTGTGTAGCCCTGGCTGTCCTAGAACTCACCAGACAGACCAGGTTGGCCTTTAATTCTCAAAGGTCCTCCCACCTCTGCCTCCCAAATGCTGGGATCAAAGCCATGCACTACTATGGCAGCATTGACTCTAGCTTCATAAGGCCCTATAGGACTTCCGATCTTTGCACAGCTCTGAATGCTGACCCCAGGAGCCTGAACTCACCTGGTTTGTGTAGCTTTGACAGTTCTTTGTGAAAAACTGAAAGAAAACCACCTATTTCCCAGCTTCCTTCTCAGACCACCAAACAGCTAGTTCAGTTTATGGTGACCCTTTCCCTTTCTAGAGAGCCAAGGCTGTCCTTGTCATTGTGGGAGACGCATTTCTAGATTGTTGATTCTTTAGAGTTGTCTTTGCTGAAAATAGTAGGAGCCTCGACCCAAGCATGGGAAAGACCAAGTGTCTTCTGTCGCTTCAGGGCCCCGGAGCTGCAGTTCTACACCAGCGCTGCTGCTGTGGCCTTGCTGATTCCAGCATGGACCTTCTTCATGGTGGGTTTCCAGCCTGGCACCCACCACCCTGGGGCCGCTGCTTCCTTCCGACAGTTGAGGAGAAGAAGGCTGAGTGGCTAATACTCAGTTTTGTTAGGGTTCTTAGGCTTGCCCAATTTATCTTCTGTTATAGAAATGGTATTTACCCACTGCTGAGTAGTCAGTAGAGCTGGGCAGTGGTGGTGCTCACCTTTAATCCCAGCACTTGAGAGGCAAAGGCAGGTGGATCTCAATGATCTCAATGTAGTCTGAGGCCAGCAGGGACTACAGAGTGAGTTTGTTGGCCACCAAGGCTGCACAGGAAAACCCTGCCTCGAAAGACCAAAAAATTAAGAAAAAATAGTCAATAGAGGCTTTTGTTGCTGTTTTGAGACAGGACAGGGTCTCATTATGTAGTTCTGGGTGGCCTGAAACTTGCTGTGTAGGCCAGGTTGGCCTCAAACTTACAGATGCCTCAGGATCTTGAGTGCTAGTGTTAAATGAATGTGTCCCTGAATCTACCTAAGTCAACCAAACTGGGAGGAATACCCCACCCTTAACCCCTTCCCTAAATTTTCATCTAGTGAGCTTGTGGGTACAAAGATACTCATGACATATTTCCTGGCATCTGTCAGTTTGTGGAAATGTGTGCCTGTGTAAACCTTTTTCCTTAAAATGTTGTACTGAGAACTCTATAGAGATCCTGCTGTGGAACAGAGCTTTATTTTGCCCCCACAGTTCCACAGATGGTAAAGGAACTCCTCACATCTACATCCTATTCAAATAGTGTGTCTTTGGAATATAGTATATTGGAACTGGAATGGCTGCTTGAAACATTTTATGTTGTGGCCCTTGTTCTGATGGTCTTGACAAATTGCTCGCGAGGACATTCAGAGTGCTCCGTGTTAGTGCTTTCCAGCTCTGGGCACCAGTGAGATCGTGTCTTCTCAGCAGTGGTGGTGACAGGGAGACTCAGGCCAGAACAGTGTCCTTTTGTTTTGGCCATAGGATGTCCCTGTGATCGGTAGGAGCGGGAAGAGCTTCAGCTACAGCCAGGACATTGTGCTGCTGCTGTTGACGGACGGAGCCTTGTTTCACCTTCAGAGTGTCACTGCATATGCCCTCATGGGAAAGATCTCCCCTGTGACTTTCAGGTGAGTGGAACCCATTTTCCAGGAGCCATGGAAGATAGTTGCGGGTCTCCTCCACAGTGATGAGACCCAGGTTTCCTCCTGGTGGCCAATGTGATTCATTGGGTATTTTGTGCCATCACTGCATGAAATAGATTTGCAGGGAACTTCTTTCTAGGCACCCAGGTTGCAGGAATTTTTCTGAGACTCTGGGTACTTTTCTGTCTAGAACAGAGCTGGCAGAGTTGTCAGGATAATGGGATGTTCTATTTGTTTGTATTGTCCCAGACAGGAGCTGGTGGCCACGTGTTGTTCCTGAGTACTTCATGTGGATGTACAGTGACCAGAGAGTTACTTCCTTATTTGATGTTAATCAATATATACTTATATTGATTAAATATGTATATATAATGTATACATATATACATGTGCATTTGTTTTTTGAGACAGGGTTTCTCTGTATAGCCTTGGCTGTCCTGGACTCACTTTGTAGACCAGGCTGCCTTCGAACTCACAGAAATCCACCTTCCTCTGCCTCCCTATGTGCTGGGATTACAGGCATATGCCACCAAACTTGGCTTCTGGCTATCATTTTTGATAGACATATGTGGCCAGTTTCCATTGCTGGAAACTTGGGGAACTAAAGAATCTGTCCACGTTTTTTTCAAGTTCATGCCTGGACAGATTTGACAAATGGGCAACTTAGAGGTGGACACACTTTAGCAGCAAACCAAAAGGGGTCCACTGTTGTTGTCCCTAGCACGGCTGCAGGTAGCTCTGACCATATTGTACTGTTGAAAGGCCAGCAGAACTTTTCCTCTAACTTGGGTCTGCACTAGGGACGCAGGTCTGTGCCTAGTTGGAAGACAGATGAGCACATACTCTGATTGTGCCGCCACTAAGTCCAGGTTGGTGCAGTGAATTCTCACATGCCCACTTAGATCTGTTGCTGCTTGGTGCGAAGTTGAGGGAATGCTCTTTTAGTTTCCTTTTTGTTGCAGTGATAAAACACTATGACTAAAAGTAGCACGGACAGCAGAGGGTTTATTTGGCTTACACTTCCAGGCCACGGTCAATCATTAAGGGAAGTTATTTTAGGAAGCAGAAGACGGCTACTTGCCATTTCACACAGCAGTGCCTCTGGCCAGGGCACTCACTCAGGAAGTACAGCGAAAACCATGGAGGGACACTGCTGGCTTGCTCACTGCCTCATGCTGGCTGGCTTTCTCACACAGCTGGGGACTGCTTGCTGAAGTAATGCTATAGTCCATAGTGGGCCGGGTCCTTTTGCATGAGTTAACACACAAAACAATCTCGCACAGACATGCCCACAGACCGGCCTGATCTGGGGATCCCTCCCCTGAGGCTTGTTTTTCAGATGAGTCTGCGCTGAATCAGGTTAAAGCTAACCAGGACGGGCACACGGGGGGGAAACTTCTCCCATGTCCACCAGGCTGAGATGTTCCGAAGTGTTACCGTCCTCTTTTCTTTCCTTCCTTCCTTCCTTCCTTCCTTCCTTCCTTCCTTCCTTCCTTCCTTCCTTCCTTCCTTCCTTTTCTTTTTTCCGTGTGTGTCTGTGTGAGTGTGTGTGTATTTCTCTATGTAACTGGCTGTCCTGGAACTCACTCTGTAGACCAAGTTGGCCTCGAACTCAAAGCAATCCACCTGCCTCTGCCTCCCAAGTGCTGGGTATAAAGGTATACACCACCATGCCCAGCTTAAAATGTCATTTTCAATGTTCTTGATTTTTCAAAAAGAAGTGTGAAAGAGATGACTTAGTGGTTAAGAACACTAGCTGCTCTTCCAGAGGACCTAGGTTCGATTCTCAGCACCCAGTGGTAACTAATAACCACCTGTAACTCCAGTTCCAGGGATCTAACACCCCCCTCTGGCCTACGTGGGCCCCTGCATACTCATGCATATACACACAGTCAGGTACATACACACGCACACAGAATCAAATAAACATTTTTTTTTTCCAAATAAATAATGAGACTGGTGTTGAAGCCACTTATTTAATTCCAGCCTTCAGAAGGCTAATGCAAGAGGACCCCTGCAAGCTCAGAGCCAGCTTAGGGTAGAAAGCAAGACCATGTCTCAAAAAACTAAGTCTAGGAACTGGAGAGCTCGCTTAGAGGTGAAGGGCACTTGTCGCTCTTGAAGACGACCTGGGCTGATTCCTAGCACCCAAGTGATGATTCACAACAATCCATGACTCCATTCCCAGGATGCCTGATGCCCTCCTCTGACTTCTGTGAATACCAAGCATGCATGTGGTACACATACAGACATGCAGGGAAACTCACACACACAGTGAAATAATAGTGAGAATTTTGGTTTCTTAAAAAACCCAGTTATGTTGGAAATACGTTTTTTGTTTCAATCTCAGGTGTAGAATATGGGGCTTCTTCAGATTGTCCACAGCAGCTGACTATAATTTGTCTCATGCTCCAGCAGGGGCATCGTTTTGCCTGCTGGGGACTCTTGATAAATGCTAGAGCCCAGAGAGGGACTGTGGCAGCTGCTGCTCCCCCTGCTGCCACCTCTGCCCCCTGCTCTTGTTTGTTGCTGGTTGCTGGATTGATGGTTGCTCGCTGATGATGAAGATCAAACTTGCCCCAGTGAGCTTGAAATCCCTACTCAGCAACAGTCTAATGAGACCAGTGCTACAAAGAGAAACTCTATCTTGAAAAACAAAATAAAAAAAGACAAAGAAGCTAAGGCCAAACTGGGTGTGAAGACGCGCACTTATAATCACAGTATTTAGGAATCAGAATGGGATTCAAAGCCCCATCAATTTAGAGAAATGGATGTTTGCTTGAGCTCCAAAGGAAGGAAGGAGGAAAAAAAGAACAAAAGCTGAAGCAAATATGACAAAATGCCGTTCATCAAGTCCTGGTGGTGAGGCTATGTCACAGTGTTCCTTTTCTTTTCTGATTGAAGTTTTCCTCTTTTAAGTCTCTTTATTTAATTTGTATGGGTGTTGCGGTGATTTATTTTGTGTGCCTGGCCCTTTGAAGGGTCCCCAGTTGCTGGCCAACTGCCCTCTAAGAATTTAGCTGTCAGAACTGCTTGACACTATGACCTTAAGTGTTGTTTGCCTCTTGGATTTCTAGGAACAGGAGAGGATATAAAAAGTCAGCCGAGGCTGAGAAAGGGGGCAGTTAGCAGAGTGAGAAGAGAAGGCAGTTGGTGGAGAAGATACCATTAGACGGTTGAGCCAGGGGAAGCTGAGCTGAGCAGAACAGTTGTTACAGTTTGGAGCTGGTAGGACTGGGGAAACTGGGAGAAGGGATGGCTTAAGCTCACAGTTGGGGAACTGAGGGAGGAGCGATTGGGAGGAAAGTTTGAAGGGGCTGGCCTGGAAGCTGGGAGGAGGCCTGGCAGAGACTTAAAAGAACTGGTTATTGTTCTAAAAGAGGCAGCCATTTTACAGGTGTCGTCTGCCATGTATATGTGAGCATCATGTGTGTGCTTGGTGCCCATGGAGGCCGGAAGAGGGCATCGGATTCCCTGGGACCAGAGTTAGAGACGATTTTGAGCTACCATCTGGATGCTGGGAACCAAAATCAGGTCCTCTGGAAGAGCAGCCACTGCTCTTACCCACTGAGACATTTCTTCCACCCTTATTTTGAGATTTTTTCATTAAAAAAACTAAACATGAGAAGTAAAAGAACAAAGTTGCAAGCAACCCCCTATTGTTCCCATCCCCTCTGTGGTGGACACCTCGTCCACGCCCCACTTGGGGCCGAGACCCTGGCTGGACAGCACAGCAGTCATGCATCGTGTAACATCTGGCAGTCACTGCCAGCAGCAGCCCAGTTTGGGTGTGAGCCCAGAACCTGACCATTCCCTCTGCTCTGTTGCCGTAGCGTTGCCAGCACTGTGAAACACGCCTTGTCTATCTGGCTCAGCATCATCGTTTTTGGCAACAAGATCACCAGCCTGTCTGCCGTTGGCACCATCCTTGTCATAGTGGGTGTCTTCCTCTACAACAAGGCCAGGCAGTATCAGCAGGAGACCATGCGGAGTCTGGTCACAGCCACCAGCCGAGGCCCTGAGGATGACACAGAGCCGCTGGCTCCCCAGGACTCTAGACAGCACCACTGAGCTCCTGAGGCTGCGTTCCCTGGATCCCAGCCTAGGCTATCCTCTGGCACTGCATGCTGGGATAGAAAGGCAAACTGAGCAGGGCAGCAATCTTGCTCCTCGCTGGACATCAGATGGGTAACTTGAGAATTGGCCTCTGCCTGACAGAGGAATCAAACGACCTGCAGCAATCCTGCCATACTACCCAGGCTGCAGCTGGGACAGTACCTCAGTGGGGCCAGCTGTGAGACAAGCACAGGCCCCAGTACCAGCGTGAGTCGCTCTCTGCTTAATGCCATTCAGGAGACCTCAACTTTTATATGCCCACCTCCATCGCAGGCATGGAAGCCTCCTGGTCCTGACAGTCTCTGAAACAGAAGTTCCAGATGCCAGTTCCATGACTCCAGCATGGAGCCACAAAACCCTGAGAAACCAGAGTGGCAGACAGCAGAGACCAGTGTCTTCTGCCACAGAGGGACAGGGTTTATGTGAAGGGAAAGTCTCCTCTTCTTGGCCTGTGCTGCACTGGGCTACCCTGCTCCAGGGCTGCTGGCCCACGTTTCTGCTGCCCATGTGATGGTTGCCCCACTCTGGGAAGGTCGGAGAAATGTCTGATTTGAACAGCTGCCCTGGAGTTCTTCTCCATCTTGGGTATGATAAATGTGAAGCTGTTGTGAATGTCAGGGCTGACTACCCTGCAAAGGCTCCCTTCAGGATGGACGAACTGGAAGTTTGGCAGAGCATTGGAGCTTACAAGGTTCTGCTGCAGTTAAAGTAACACTGCTTTTTAACAAAGCAGGCACCTGCCAAGGGTCCTGGAGTGCCTGCGGGTAAGGTGCATCGAAGTTTACACACACAACTGGCTCTTCCTCGGGATCATATGAGGCATGTCCTGAGCCACCAGGTGCCCAGAGCCTGTACCTTCTCACCAGGGTCACTAGTGCCAGCTCAAGGCAGAGGGAAGATGACAGTGGAGCCTTGGGCATGAAATGCTGAGGTTCTACATTAGTCATCATTTTGTGAGTTGTGTATGGGGTGCAACCTGTGGCCAGCCGGTTCTTAAGACTCACCATTAAGCCAAACTCTGAGACCTGTGAATGGTAGCCCCCAGCACTTCCTGTCCCAAGCCCCACTTCTACTCGCTGCACTTCTTCAGTGCCCTGGTGCTTTGCTAGTTTCCAGGTTCTCTTCTTATCTGGGAAACACAAAAATAGCCCTTTGAAGAGATAGATTGAAGTGAAAAAGCAATAATTATGTGTAAGTTTTATTTACTTGAAAAAGTCATCTGCCATGATGGATCAAAATGAGGCCTTCTAGTCTGCAGGCCGCCTTTTAAAACAAGATGAGCTGAGTGCTGGGCACAGGCTAGGTTCGTCCTCACTGTGTATGTGAGCTCACCCCACTACGAAGACATTGTATTTGACTTTGCCCAGCTTTCTTGTTCCTTCCTCTTTGCTCTCCCCAAAATAAAGATCCAGTGGAGGGCAGATAGTGGCTGCTGGATTAGTCTGTGCACTAGGCCTGTCTACTCACACTCTGGCTGTGGAGCTGCTGACACAGACAGAGGAGCGCATGCTTGGGTGCTGTAGGAAGATCTCTGGCCTTCCCCCAGAACTTGTCTACGTGTGCTCAGAGCCTCAGATGCCTGGCTGCTTACTTTTAGTGGGAATTTCTGCCTGTATCGCCTGTGTAATTAGGAAATGGCCCACTGTGATGACACAATTCCCCACTTCACCAGCCTCACAGCCCATTTTGATTTCCTAAGGTTATGGATTAGAAAGGAAAACAAAGATTTTCTTAAAACACTTTGCTGTAAAGCTGCTTTTGAGACTTGCCCTCATCAGAGGAGGGAAGGGCTTGCAGTCTGAACTCAGGCCAGCACCAGGATCCTGGCCAGCTTTACATTCCTTCTGTATCATTGCCACACCCAGCTGCTTCCTCCAGCATTTCCAGGACAGGCCTGGAATGGCCCTGCTTGGCCATTTGTTAGGACCATCCCATCACAGTATTTTTTACATTAACTTTGTTAGTACTTTTACAGAATACAGTGTTCTTCGTGGATGGTTACTAATGTACATGTGGAACCTCTGGCACCAGGTGTTGTTACTTGTCTGAGATAATTCCTCCTGAGCCCATGTCATCCTCTGGGCTGTTGTAAACAACGCTGGATGGACCTTCTGAGCCAGCTGCCTGCTAATTCACTATACCTAAAATACTTCTAAGGGCTCTAGAGATGGCTTAGTGGTTAAGAACTAGTTCTCTCACTAAGGACCCAAGTTCAGTTCCTAGAACTCATGTAGGGTGTCTCACAGCTGCATGTAACTACAGCTTTACAGATTTGGATGCCTCTGGCTTCTCTGGGTGTACACAAACAGGGCCCATGTATGTGCGCACACACACACACACACAATTTAAAAATAAATACATTTTAAGACTTCCATGGTTTGGAGTATACCTTTGTGGTTCATCACTGCCATGCATTGTGAGACCCTTGAGCTGATCCCTGGCAGCACACGTGGGATAGAAGGATGAAGGGGAGACAGTAAAACCCTCAAATTTTCTACTACTAAAAGTCTTTTTATGCTTTTAATAATTTATTCATATTTTATATGCATTGGTGTTTTGCCTGCATGTCTGTCTGTTTGAAGGCGTTGGATCCCCTGCTACTGGAGTTTTAGACAGCTGTAAGCTGCCATGTGGGTTCTGGGAATTGAATTTGGGTCCTTTGGAAGAGCAGCCAGTGCTCTTAACAGCTGAGCCATCTCACCAGCTCCTTTCGTTTGTTTTTAAATTGAAGCATGATGGTAATTACCTATAATCTTAGTACATTGGAGGCATTAGGCTAAATAGTGATTTTAAGGCCAGTTTGGGCTACTTATTGAGACCGTTTTAAAAAAACAAACAAACAAAAAAACCTTTTTCTGATCGTCATCATTTCTTGAATATCAACATGATAATCTGTTGTTGGGCAGTGGTGGTTTACACATTTAATCCCAACACTCAGGAGGCAGATGCAGGCAGATCTCTTGAGTTCAAGGCCAGCCTGATCTATGTAGTGAGTTCTAGGACAGCCAGGGCTGTTACACAGAGAAATCCTGTCTTAAAAACAAATGGGCTGGAGAGATGGCTTAGAGGTTAAGAAGACTCACCGTTCTGCCAGTAGGTCCTAAGTTCAATTCCCAGCAACCACCTGGTGGCTCATAACCAGCTATAGTGAGATCTGGTGCCTTCTTCTGGTGTGCCAGCAGAATGCTGTGTAAGTAATCTTTTAAAAAACAAACAAAGCATTACAATCTGCTGCCTACGAAGTTGAGAGTACTCTTTCTTTTTTTTTTTTTTTTTTTGTTTGTTTTGATTTTTGTTTGTTTTTTTGAGACAGGGTTTCTCTGTGTAGCCCTTGCTGTCCTGGAACTCATTCTGTAGACCAGACTGGCCTTGAAGTCACAGAGATCAACTTCCCTCTGCCTCTCAAGTGCTATAATCAGAGGTGTGGGCCCATTGAGAATACCCTTATGCAATCCAAAATGCGTTTCTATCTTGAGAAAAATAAAAATGATGAATCAAACAAGATTAACAGCAATAAAGTGCACAAGGGAATCTGCCAAGTGAACTTTATTTTGTGTCTTTAAAACACCATAAACACGTGGCTTTGTGGCCCTGCTCTCTGGAAGGTCACTTTGCTCAGTGAGTACAGTGGATGGTTCAGCACAGCCCCTCACATCCATCCAAGCGATGTCCTCTAGGACCTGCAGGCATTCCATTTCTTCCTCAGGAAGGGGTAAACAAAGATGTTGCTACAGATGGGAAAGTGTGCCAGTTCTTCCTGAGGCTGTTTCCTTCTGTAACCCACACTGTCCCTGAAGTCCCTGAGCCCCTAGACCCTTGTGCTCCAGCCTTCTTAGTCCTGAAATTATAAGCTTGCCTCGCCACTCCTGACCCCCTCAGTTCTCTTTCCTTGGTTGTTTTTGTTGTGGTGGTAGGGATAGAACTCAGGGCTTCAGGAATGCGGGGCTGCTGTTTTTCTCTGAGCTATGGCCGCCCAGCCTGTTTTCTTAGTTTATAAATGTCTTTACTTTCCACATGAATTAAAACAGAAACATACTGATTGTGGACAAACAGTACCCACCACAAATCAGAGTGTAGTGGATTTTATCTTCAGTGTCTCTGAAGAAGTATGGTTTCCTGTTGGCCTGGGGCCTCTGATTCTGAATGTGGTGGCTGTTGGACCCTTGCTCACATGTCCAAGTTTGCTTTGAAACCAAACCCATTGGCAAATATTGTGTGGGGTGGAGGTTTTCTTTTTGTTTGCTTGCTTGCTTCATTTTAGTTTCCATTTCTGGGACTCAAACTGCATATTAAATTCATTTGTAATGTCTGGATTTGGGGATAATTGTGAGTCTGTATTTGTTCAAGCAGTATTGGTACTTTGAAAAAGGCCACAGTTTAGCATAGTAAGTCCCACATTAAAAAAATAACAAAATGAAACTTGATACTTTATTAGTTGTCTACATCAAAGCCACGTCATATTTGCTTTATACCAGATAATACTAGAAAGCTGAAATTAGACATCATAGAATGTCTAATGTATTTCACTGTTTCAGTGTTTCAGCATTAATACCCTCTAGAAGAGAATTCTGTTAGATAACTCCGTGATTCCTGTTATAAATTGGTATTGTTTAATAAACCCTGTGGAAACCTCTTTCTTCAAGCTGCCAATGGTTCTTGTATAATATATGTAACTGTTTTCTTTGTGTATGTCTCTCTTTTGGTTTTTTGAGACAGGGTTTGTGTAGCCTTGGCCGTCCTTGAACTCACAGAGATCCACCTGCTTCTGCCTGTTTGTTTGTTTGTTTGTTTGTTTTTGAGATAGATTTTGTCTGTGTAGTCCTGGCTGTCCTGGAACTCATTCTGTAGACCAGGCTGATCTTGAACACACAGATCTGCCTGCCTCTGCCTCCTAAGTGCTGTTATCAAAAGTGTGTGCCACCACTGCTTGGTTTGTATAACTTACTTAGGCTGCTGAAATTGTCAGTCGTTTCCAGGTTGCTCCAGAGGCTAGGTGAGAGCTGGGACAACAAAGCAGTTCACTCGAATACCCTTCATCTTGTTCTCATGCACTAGTTGTTATATTATTTTACATCATACCATTTCAGGGCCATACTTGTGGACAGCTGCTCTCCATTTTGTTTGTTTCTGCCTCCCAACTCAAGATGTTTAGTTTTTCCCATTTGGTTTGTTTTTCAAGACATGGCTTTGTGTAGCCTTGGCTGTTCTGGAACTAGCTCTGTCAACCAGGCTGACTTCGAACTCAGATATCCACCTGCCTCTTCCTCCTAAATGCTGGGATTAAAGGTGTCCACCACCACTATATGGCTTTGCTATTTTTTTTTTTTTTTTCAAAACCCACAGGATAATCTCAACTGGACAAAGTCAAGCAGGAGAAATTTTCATTTCTGCTCTCTCTTGCACAAACCGTGATAGGATAATAGTTTTTTAGTGGAATTACAGAACCCTTCAAAACTTCCAGTTGGGTGGGGCATGCTAGCCCAGGACTTTAATCCCAGCACTCAGGGAGACAGAGGCAGGCAGATCTCTGTGAGTTGGAGGCCAGCCTGGTCTACAAAGTGATTCTAGGATAGCCAAGGCTACACAGAGAAACCCTGTCTCGAAAAACCTAAAAAACAAACAAAAAACCCAGTTGGTTTAAGTAAACACTTTTGAGAAGTATTGTCATAGTGTCAACTTTAAAATCTAACAGTAAAACTACCTGCCCAGTTTCAATGTGTCATGACAAAATTTACAAGATCTTACTCAGCTTTGTGATTCTGCAATTAGAATGAACAGAAACAAACAAAAAACCACGGAGGATGGCGGTACACATCCGTGACCCCAGCACTCAGAGGCCGAGGCAAGAGGATTTCTGAGTTCAAGGCAAGGTCTACATACTGAACCTTGTGTCAAAGCAAAACGATAACAAAAAACCCAACCCCTCCCAAGGGCCAAGCAGAAAAGGCTAGTTTTAAAAACAAAAAGGCTGAGGAAACTGGATCGTTTCAATGCTTTTTTCTTGTAGAGGGGACTTCCTCTTCCTGACAGATGCTGCCTAGCCGCTCTGGGAATTCGGCTTCCTGAGTCCTGAGTATGTCAGAAGACTTGTTTTTCCATTTGACAGTGTGACCGTCCAGCGAGACTCCACTCTGCGAGGCCTAGCACGACTTAGCGCAAACCAAAGGCCTCATACGAGTTTGACGAGTAAAAACAAAGGTCTGGTTGCGGAAGTGGGATGCCGCCAGCATTACGGCTGCCCGGCCTGATGGCGACGCCTAGAGGTAGTCCGGGCCGCCAACGGGGCGGAGCAAGGAGACCCGCCGCCTAGTGCAACCCCACATCCGGCCCACAGCCGGAGCCGCCTGGGCGGGTCGGCTCGAGCTACGCCCCAGGGCGGCGCCAGACGCTGCTCCGCCTTCAGCCTCCGGGTCGAGCGTCACTAGCAGGCGCCAACTCGGCGAGGACGGGCGCTTCCGGTGCGTGCAGGGTGCCATTCAGGTGGGAAGAAGGCGAGGCCACCTGCGGTTTGCCGTCGTGCCGGTACGTTATCAGCGTGCATCCACGGAGGAAGTGACGACATCCTGACGCGCGCCGGGCCCTGTTTCTTCTCCGACTCCGGGATCGGCGGCGGCGGTGGCGGCGGCCGTGGCGGCGCAGGGGTGAGTGGCGGCGGGAGATGAGATGCGGGTTGACGGGCGATCCTGAAGAGTCGCGCCTGGCGACACGCTGCTGCCGCGCCCAGTCGTGCCCCGCACAGAACGAGGGCAGCCGAGGCGGCAGGCCCCGCGCTCCCCGGAGCCAGCCCCGACCTCGGGTTTGCGCGACTGAACCCTTAAAAAAAAGAAAGTAGGACCCCGTCCGGGCCTCCAGTGTCGGGCAGTCCACCTCGATCTTACCTGTCACCCAGGCCTCCTGCAGCCTGGAACGTTCTAACACAACCTTTGACACCTAAGCAGTGTGTTGGATGCGAGGCACTGAAGTAAGACCTTTGACCTGGATGGTCTTTCATCCTAGAACAGTGCCTTTTCGTGGATGGTGATTGCGTTTTACAGAATAGTGAACCGAGGTGAACTGAGTTGCCCAAAACCTTACAGGCACGACAGAAGACATCACACGCAGGCAGAATCCTTCTTACCTAACGAGACTCCCGGGGGACTTATCTGAAATACTAATGATTAGACTTAAGTGTTCGGAACGACAGAGCGACAGACCATAGCTTTCTGTGTCCCGAGGTTGCTTGAATTATTTTTCTTTTTGCAGTGTTTTAACTCAAATGGGTGATGAAAAGGACTCTTGGAAAGTGAAAACGTTAGATGAAATTCTCCAGGAAAAGAAACGAAGGAAAGAACAAGAGGAGAAAGCAGAGATAAAACGCTTAAAAAATGTAAGCTATGTTTTTTAAGTAAGTGGCTTTCTTAAAGGAGATTTAATTTCTTTGCCCTCATTTTTCCATTAGAACAACGCTTCTTCGGTGAAGTTCTTTTGTACTTCCAAATGTCACAGGTGAGCCCAAAATCTATTCTGAATTAACAAAAACATTCATATGCTCAGTTGACATTGAAGGCAGATTGATAACACTGAAGTTGTATCTAAATGAGAATATTTCCTTAAAAAAGAAAATGTTCTGGATCTAGAATCAGTAGTGCCACCAGACTAATTTTTCTCATTTCATTGTTAGCACATTCATAATACAATTTCCAAGCATTTTTAATAGAGTGGGTAGTTTTCTTGCGATTAAAATGAGTGCTTTGTAATTACCTTGGTTTGGATGATGACAAACCCAGAGTTTTCACGTGACTAGGTAAGACACATTGACATAAGTACTTTTGATAAGATTAATAAGAGATCATTTTGAAATGTGTATGTAAGTCCTGTGTGATTTATTTGGTATGTAAGAGTCCTACTCAGGTCTTAATTTTGGCTCATAAAAACTAACATTCTTGGCACAGAATCTCATCTCACTTTTCATATGTGGTGCTTTAGACATTCTGTTCTCAGATTTCATGTTACAAGAAAAAGGTGATGTTGCTGGGCATGGTGGCCTACACCTGTAATCCCAGCACTCTGGGAGGCAGAGGCAGGCGGATCTCCGTGAGGTCAAGGCTAGCCTGGTCTACAAAGTGAGTCTAGGACAGCCAACACTCTACAGAGAAACCCTGTCCTGAAAAAACAAAAAATAAAAATGTGATGTTAATTACATGAGAGTTAAACAAAAGTTCTTATATTTTCTAATGTCTTTATTCAAAGTGAATATTTAAAATTAGTTAACAAAGTTCAGTTATCATTAAAGATATGTTTAGGCTGTATAACTTTTAATCCTAACACTCAGGAACTCAGGAGACTGAGGCAGTCAGATCTCTTGAGTTCAAAGCCAGCCAGTGCTATATTGTGAGACTCTACTCTTTCTTAAAGAAAAGATGTTTTGTAAGGTAAGGTAACCTCAGCATTGAGGAGACTGAGGCAGGTTTTTAGTTCAATGGCAGCCTGAGCTATGTAACAAGATACATTTCAAAGATTAGAAAAAGAGGAAAGGTTATCTATAAGGAAAATGACCTAATGGTTTGTTTTTGTTTGCTTCTTAGTCTGATGACCGGGATTCCAAAAGGGATTCCCTTGAGGAGGGGGAGCTGAGAGATCACCGAATGGAAATCACGATCAGGAACTCTCCGTATAGAAGAGAGGATTCTATGGAAGACAGGTGAGAAGAGTGTATGGTGTTCTAGTAGTTATGTTTAACCTATAGCCCACAGGTCACGTGTGCCCCAGGTTAGCTGTGACTGCGTCCCATACAGTACTGTAAACTACACGAATTTTGTTTTTGCAATTTGATTGGAGAGTAAGGGAGAGTATGTGTGTGTGTCTGAGTGTGTGTGAGTGAGTTCACCCACAGAAGCCATAAGATCCCGTAAAGCTGGAGTAAAAGGTTGTAAACCTTTTAGAATTAAGCTGGGTGTAGTGGTGCCTCTAAGCCCAGAACTGAGGGGGCAGAGGCAGTCAGATCTCTGTGAGTTAGAGGCCAGCCTCGTCTACAGAGTGAGTCCAGGGCAGCCAGGGCTATCCTGAGAAACCCTGTCTCAAAAAAAAACAAACAGGCAAACAAAACAGACAGATTGTTGTGAGATGCTCTAATATGGGTCTTGGGAACTAAACCTGGGTCTGCTTCAGAAGCAGCAAATGCTCTAACTACTGAGCCTTCTCTCTATTCCCTAGCCTGCCTTTTTCAGTGTTACTCTGAAAAAGTTGGGGACTAGAGAAAGGGTTTAGTGTTTAAGTTATTGCTCTTACAGTGGATCCAGGTCTGGCTCCAGCAACTGTAGTGTTATGGTGGCTCACAACCATCTGTAAGTCCAGTTCCAGAAAACCTGATGCCCCCTTCTGACCTCCATGGATACGTAATGGACATATATGTATATGTAGGAAAACATTCGTACACATAATGAATTTATTTTAAAAATTAAAGTTTTGTATGTTAGGGGTTTTTTGTTATTTTGTGGCAGGTTCTCTCTGTCTAATCCTGGCTGTCCTGGAGTTTACTATATAAATTCTTGAACTCAAAAGTCTACCTGCCTCTGCTTCCCAAGTGCTGAGGTTCAAAAGTGTGTACCACCACGCCGGGCTGTTTAAAATGTGTATTTGACTTTAAAGTTTTCCTGACATGTGAGGTTGCTTTTGTGTGGAGTCAGTTACCATGAAAACAAAATGAGCATGCATTCCTTTCTTTGTAGTAATTCTTCAATCAAGCAAAGATAATTTAGATAATACATTTAAATGTTTATCCTGCATTGTAAGTCTACAGTTTTAAAAGGAATCCAAAGGTGAATTCAGGGGCCCACTAACAGCAGTATTCATGCCAACATGGGTGTCTGATGACAGTTTCAGTGTTGTGATGCCTTGTCATTTGTTTTTCTTTAACTAAAGGAAATAAAATCAAGTTAAAATAGCATAGTTCTGAGACGCTCAGGATCTTGGTGTTACAGAATTAACTGAAGGAACTGTTAAATGGCTTTGGTAAAGTTGATAAAATTCAATAAGGCCTTTGGCAGCCTTATTGAAGCATAAATAAGTTAATTGCATATAACATGTGATTTGAAACATTTTGACTTGGCTGTGAAACCATCAACACAATTAAGAAAATGAATAAATAGACATAATCCTCCCTAAAGAAAGGCTTTTTCCTCCTCCTCCTTTTCCTCCTGCTCCTTTCTTCTTCTTCTTCTTCTTCTTCTTCTTCTTCTTCTTCTTCTTCTTCTTCTTCTTCTTCTTCTTCTTCTTCTCCTTTCTCCTTTCTCCTTTCTCCTTTCTCCTTTCTCCTTTCTTCTTCTTTCTTCTTCTTTCTTCTTTCTTCTTCTTTTTCTTTCTTCTTCTTCAAGACTGGGTTTCTCTGTGTAGCCCTGGCTGTCCTGGAACTCAACTCTGAAGACCAGACGGGCCTTGAACTCACAGAGATCCGTCTGCCTCTGCTTCTGCCTCTGCCTCCCAAGTGCTGGGATTAAAAGTGTGTAACAGCACTGCCCTGCAAGAAAGGCATTTTTATTCTACATACCATATTGATTTCTCATATTTTTCATGTGACTCTTAAAATGGCTTCAATTTCCATTTTTCTTAAATGATGGCGTTGAACTGTATCCTATTGAATAATGCTGGCTTTGGTGAATGATGGCGTTGAACTGTATCCTTTGGAATAATGCTGGCTTTGGTGTGCCCTGGGTTCCCGCACTTGTCATCATGGTGTCTCTCATCTGTCTCAGAGGAGAGGAAGATGATTCTCTGGCCATCAAACCACCCCAGCAAATGTCTCGGAAGGAAAAAGCCCATCACAGAAAGGATGAGAAAAGAAAAGAGAAGCGGAGGCACCGTAGCCATTCAGCAGAGGGAGGTAAGAGAGGCTTTGTTTTTTTAGCTACAGCTGTTTGTTTCCTCTGTCATGATCTGCCTTTTTCAGAGTGTACCTAAAAATGAAGATGAGTGGAATTTTAGCCAAAAGTATAAGCCCATTGTAGACTTTTTAGAATAACTCTTCTGATATATGTGTTTTCTTCTCTCTCCTTGTAAAAAATGGGTGTTGGGGTTAAGTCCCATTTGACTTGAGAGGTTTGTTCTTGTGCCAGTGCCAAGAGATTCTGGTTTTTTTTGTTTGTTTGTTTCATTTTTTAAAGATTTGTTTATGTATGTATATGAATACTCTTATTTGTATGTGTGCCTGCATGACAGAAGAGGGTATCAGATTCTATTATAGATGGTGTGACCCACCATGTAGTTGCTGGGAATTGAACTCAGGACCTCTGGAAGAGCAGCCATTGCTCTTACCCATTGAGCCATCTCCCCAGCCTAAGGTTCTGGTTTTTGTTTGGTTTAAATAACATTTCTTAAAAGCAAGGTCTGCCCTCCAGCACTCAAGATTCTCCCCTATCAGCCTCCTAAATTCTGGGCTTACATGTATTTTCTACATTCCTGGCTACCAATGGTTCTCACAGGTTCTAGGAAAACAGACCCTGAGCCCTATTTAAATCTTATTATTGTAAGTGCAGTTGCTAATGTGGTTTTATAACATGATGTAGAAATATATTAAAAGGAACAATTTTGTTCTGTATTGTGTATGAATACTGGTTTTCTAAAGTTCTGAAAATTGTGTGTGTGTTAGAGTGCTTTCTGCTCTTGCAGAGGATCTGGATTTGGTTTTTAGCACTCACATGGGACATCCTTCAGCCATCTGTAACTCAAATGTCAGGGGATGCAATATGCCCCAACTGCCAAGACACACCTGCATGCACATACGTCACATAAACTCATTCATGCAAGTACCCATGTTTGCCATCATATGTGAGTCTGTAGAAGACATCGGATCCCAGGAGTTGAAGTTACATGTGCTTGGAACCAAACACAGGTCCTCTGGAAGAACAGCAAGCACTCTCTTTTTTGTTTTGTTTTTTTTCCAGACAGGGTTTCTCTGTGTAGCCCTGGCTGTCCTGGACTCACTTTGTAGACCAGGCTGGCCTCGAATTCACAGAGATCTGCCTGCCTCTACTTCCCAAGTGCCAGGATTAGAGGCGTGCACTACCAAGTCTGGCTTAGCAAGCACTCTAACTGCAGATTGAATCTCTAGTCCCATTATTTCTTGATCTTATTTTAAGTTTAAACTTTTGAGTGAAACTTAAAGTAAATTGAGTCTCTTTACATGATGCTCAAATCTCATTAGGGAAGCATGCCAGAGTGAAAGAGAAAGAGAGAGAACATGAACGTCGGAAACGCCACCGAGAAGAACAAGATAAAGCTCGCAGAGAATGGGAAAGACAGAAGAGGAGGGAAATGGCAAGAGAACATTCCAGGAGAGAGAGGTGAGACCTGCACATCACTACGGTGGCTGTGGTGGCTGCGAAGCTCGGCTTGGTGTGCTCAGTTGTGGGAAGGATATTGCAGGTGTTGAAGATCCTTGTTAGTGACTCTTCTCTGTGCTTCGACAAAACGCCTCACAAAACAAACTTAGGGAAGGAAGGATTTCTGTTGGCTCTCGGTCCCAGGGTGCACCCGTCATGGAGGGAGTATGAGACGCTGCAGTCAGGAAAGAACAGTAAATGTTGATCAGTATTGTTCTTTCTTATTTTATTTCTTATTTTTATTCCTTCTGGAACCCAAGATTATTGAATGGTGAGACCCACATTAAAGGGTGTCTACCTCAAAACAGTCTAGAAACTCCCTTATTATTTTACCCAGAGATTTGGGTACAGTATTGACTGACAGAAGTTACCAGAAAGGAATTCAGGCATGGAGGATGAAGAATGAGCCAGATAGGAAGTAGTGGAGTTAGAAAGGGAGGTGCAGTGGGAAGATTGGTGCTTTGTGACTACCTGACCCCCTGTGGCTCTGGGGAGTGAGGCAGGTTCTGTTTTACAAGAACATGGATCTGTTGCCTTTTCAGTGCTGGGTCAGTTTTAAGCCGTGGTACAGTGCAGTGTAGGCTGGGCGTGTGCATGCCTTAAATCTCAGGGCTGAAGAGGCAGAGGCAGCCATACCTCTTTGAATTTGAAGCCAACCTGGCAAAGTCTGGCTACAAAGTGAGACCTTGTTAAAAAGGAAAGAGAGAGAGAGAAAGAAAATTTAAAAAAAGAAAAGAAGGAAGCAAGCAAGGAAGCAGGCTAGCTATCAGAATCCTAGAGGAAGTCACTCAGTCTCAGTCTGAATTCTGTCACAAGTTGGTGCTTAAGAGAGGCTGATGAGAATGTTTTGTTTTAGTTTCCTTTCTTGTTAAAATAAAATACTCTGACAAAGCAACTTCAGGGAGAAGGGGCTTATTTGTTTCACAGTTTCAGGGTACAATTCAGTCAGTGTCTAGAAACTGAACCAGCTAGACATATTGCATTCATAGTCAGGAGCACAGAGTGGGCTGGAGAGATGGCTCAGCAGTTAAGAGCACTGGCAGCTCTTTCAGAGGTCCTGAGTTCAATTCCCAGCACCCACATTTGGTAGCTCAGAACTATCTGCAATGGGCTCTGATTCTGTCTTCTTGTGTGCATGAAACCATATGCATAAATAAATAAAAAGGTCAGAAAATAATAAGTTAAAGCATGCACATTAGTTTTCAGCTCACCTCCATTCTTCAAGGTCCTTTTTTACATCTTGTTTGTTTCTAATTATGTGTATATGTGTGTAGAATTGATTATGTATGTGAGTGCAGGTGCCCTGAGGTGTCAGAAGTGTGTGCTCTGGAGCTGGACTGACAGGTGGTTGTGAGCTGCCTGGTGTGGATGCAAATGCTACAAAAGCAGTAAGCATTCTTAACCACTGGGCCTTCTCTTTAGCACTACTTTTTCCACTCCTCAGTGATTTCACCCACAATAGCTGTATCTTCTGACTACAACTAAGTATTCATTATAAAGCCGGGCAGTGGTGGCATATGCCTTTAATCCTAGCACTTGGGAGGCAGAGGCAGGTGAGTGGTCTACAGAGCTAGTTTCATAACAGCCAAGGCTATACAGAGAAACCCTTTCTTGAAAAACCAAAACCAAAAAAGCAAAAAAATCCTATTTGTTATATTCCCCCAAAGACATACCCATAGGCTAATCTAATCTAGAGAGTCCCTCACTGAGATTGCTGTCTCAGCTAGTTCTCCATTGTGAAAAACCAACATTCAAAGCTAACCATTACACAGTTCATGGTTTGTTCAGAAGCAGGGACTTCCAGAGGAAGTCTGTGTTAAACTCACCTTTGACTGGTCTAGCCTAGGACAGCAAAGGAGATTTCTTAGAGTGGTTGATCTGGCCTGGAATATCTAGGAAAGCAGATGCATAGGGTTTTATGCATCACATTGGACACAGGCTCTGGATTTTCCCTGCAGAGTGGGACTGAGTAATAAGGAAGGAGCTCTTCAGGGACCTGACAGTTACTCAGGACAACAGACGCAGGGCATTCTTTTCCAGCAGTTCTCTGTGAGCTTCCACTGAGGAGCATCACCTGTTCAGCTCCATGTATATTCTCTGGACTAGGTTATACTGAGTTCAGGGAAAGTTTGGAAGTTGGCCTGTTGAATGAGGAGGATAGAGGTGTTGATCATTCTCAGCAGGCAGCACTGAAATACACAGCATAAGATGAAAGTGTAACAGTCATTGGTACTCACCAGGCAGTGGTAGCACACACCTTTAACTCCGGCACTTGGGAGACAGAGGCAGGCAGATCTCTAAGTTTGAGGTAAGTTTCAGGTCAGCCAGGACTACACAGAGAAACCCTGTCTTGAAACAAAACAAAACAAAACAACTGTTGGTTCTCACTGAAGCACTTTGTGTACTCGGGAGTCAGCCTGGGGCTGTTAGTGGCTGACTATACGCTCACAGTGTGCAGAATGCCCACCATTTCTTTTTAGAGATGGAGGGTGCTTTGTCCAGGAGGTGAGCTCAGGGAGAAGTGGAGCTTGGTAGGTTAAGTTTGAGCATCTATGTAGTTTTTCTTTCTTTCTTTCTTTTTTTTTTTTTTTTTTCTTTTCTTTTTTTTTTTTAAGGTAAAACAAGAAAGAAAGGAAACATGTTAACAGATTTCTGGATAAGCCTAAGTCTTTCTGTCTTCTCCTCTACCATATCTGTGCTTTAGAAACCCCCTAGAGGATAGTGTGAGAACAACAGACACGGACCTACACGAGGACCTACACAAGGATCAGAAATCCAAAGTCATCCTGGGCAACACAGTGTGAGCTTGAAGCCAGCCTGGGATACAAGATTCAAAAGGGGGATGAGGGCCTAGAAAGATGATTCCGCAATTAAGAGCATTTGTTGATCTTACAGAAGACTAGAGCTCAATTTCCAGCATCTGCATGGTGGCTCACAATTGCCTGTGACTACAGTTAGAGGGGATCTAACACCCTCTCTGGTCTCCACAGGCACCAGGCATGCATGCGGCACATGTACACGTGTACAGACGTTCATGCACATACAATGAATTCATTTAAGAGAAGATCATGTAGACTGCAGGGGTGACATGTCCAGGGATCTTGCCTTGAGAGCTCAGGGCCTAGCTCACATGTGGAATGTATTTAGTAGAATAGTGGTAGTTATCCTCTTAGAAGGACAGACAGGAAAGGAGGGAGGAGTCTCTGTGGCCTGTGCGGGGCAGCGCCCACGGCAGCGTGTATACCTTCTGTAATAGGAGTTCTAGGAGCAGAGACAGACAGAGGTTTGGCTCCTAAGCAGTGGCTGAACACTTCCCAGATGGGCTTTCAAATCTGGGTATCCACATCCCAAGTAACGCCCCAAGCAGGGGGAACACAAAGTTCAGAGGATCTGCATTTGCTGTCAGGATGGCGGCCGTGGGGCCAGGAGGTTAGCCCTGCACTGTTTAGCAAAAATCTCAGCTGGGGATTCTGTGTCTGGCACAACTTTTTACAAAAGGAAAAGGAGAATAGAGACATTTTTTAGTAAACGGGGACTGGTGGACTTCATGGTTTACACCCCTTGGAAATAGTAAGGAAGACCTTAAAGGTGAGCTTCTGGCTGGAAATGGTGAATGTACAGGTCAGCCGTAGAGTTTTTGTGCAACCACTACTGGAAAGGCAGAGGCAGGTGGATCTTTAGTTTGAGACCAGCCTAGTTTACATACTGAGACCCAGGCCAGCCTCAGCTATGTTGTGAGACCTCTCAGCCCCACACTTCCCCAGTAAATAGTATAGTCTTGTATTCCCAACTTGTAGAGGCTTAGGCAGAAGGATTACTGAACGTTTAAGGCCATTCCAGTAGACATTGTAAAACCCTAACTAACAAAAAGTTAAAAGTACCATGAATTTAAATAACATATCAAGTGTTTATATTTAAAATCAAAGAAGAAATTAAAACACAGAACTCTAGAGACCAGAACCTTTTGGCTAGCCATAGGAATGTGGAAAATGCTGAATTCAGACACCTGAACGTGTTTCAGGGCCTCGTAAGTCTCCTGATACTTGTCTTGTTTTCAGGCAGCCAGCTCCTCTGCTGTCCCCATCACATTCAAGCTTACACTGTTTCAAGCTGGGTCAGGAAGTGGCCCAAAGTCCATCTGCCCAGACTTTGGTGAAGAAATGTGTCTTGGGGCCATGGCTGCATCCCCACTTTCTCAGGCTTCTCAGGAGAAGCCTTTATTTGTGTGCTCCTGGTCTACTGGCTCTGACCTGGGCTCTCTTGCATACTTAGGGACCTACGTGCTGTGTTTTCCTCAAGCTTCCAATAGAAGCAGTATGTTTGGAATCTGAGGTGATAGCCTCTTCTCATGCTTTCCTCTTCCTGCTTGAGGATATGCACATTTGGTTCCAACACTAAGAAGCCATTTATGAGTTTACAGTGTGCAAATACACTACATAGCTGAGCAGCAAGCGAACAACCTGACCTAAGAAATTTCTGTCAGGCATTGTGGCACACGCCTCTAATCCCAGCACCTGGGATGCAGGGGCAGGTAGTTCTCTGAGTTCAAGCCCAGCCTGGCTGACAGCGCAAGCTCCAGGAAAGCCAGGGCTACACAGAGATACCTTGTCTCAGTTACCTCCCCTATCCCACCCCCCAAAAAAAAGAAAAGGTTAAGAGCCTTCCCATGGGGTAGGAACATAACCTGGCGTGCTTTTTCCAGGGACCGCCTGGAGCAGTTAGAGAGGAAGAGGGAGCGGGAACGCAAGATGAGGGAGCAACAGAAGGAACAGCGGGAACAGAAGGAGCGGGAACGGAGGGCAGAGGAGCGCCGCAAAGAGAGAGAAGCTCGTAGGGAAGGTAGGAGAGAGGGGCCGCCCTCTTTATCTGTGGGTCCTCTCCTTGGGCTACTCCGAGGGGATTGAGAGTGGTGCCCGAGATTTCATTCACAAATGGCTTGTCCTGACAGAGTGCTGTGTTGTGACTACTTTGACTGGGCTTTGGGAAAGACACTCTGAAGGGAGGCAAAAAGGGTCAGTTCTTGGCCCCTATGCTTTTTAAAACCCTTTTCCATTTTCACCCTTTCTACATTTCATGGCAGTGTATGTTTCCCATTTTAAAGATTTATTTTTATTTTGTGTGTATGAGTGTTTTGCTTGCATTCTATATGTCCGTGTATCAAGTGTGTGCGTGGCGTCCTTAGAGATCTGAAAAGAGCGTCAGATCTCCTGGGACTGGAGTTGCAGATTAGTGAGCTTCTTTCTGTGTGGGTGTTAAACTCGTGTCACTTTCCTTTTGAAGGCTGGCTGACAGGAGAGGCTCACTCGTCGTCTTGCTCTTCATATGCTGTATATTATTGTGACAGTCACGGCACTGGAGCCGGATTCCATCTTTGTCCCTTACTCCTGCTTAGTGTCATCCTTTGCATCACCGTGCATGAGTGTTTTGTTTGCATGTACCTCTGTGCACATGTGTGCCTGGTGCTCTAGGAGGTGGCCAGCCTCCAGCTGGGTGCTGGGCACTAACCCTGCGTCATTTACAAGAACAGCAAGTGCTCTTAACCACTGAGCCAGCTCCCCAGCTCTTTTTTTAAAGCCAGATATTTGAATTCATTTCTCATTTTGTGTGTGTGTATATGTTATATCTGGTTTTTGTTTGTTTTTTTGTGTGGTTACCATGGGGACACATACAACATTCTAAAGTTATGACAGATTTGAAGCGATACTAGTTTCACTTCAGTAACTTGCCAATTCTGTTTCTTTTATCTCTCTGAAGCCAATTTAGTTGGTCCTGTCCAAAAAAAAAAAAAAAAAAAAAAATTCATCTGTGAATGTTGTATATTTAAGCTAGTACCTAACAAAGAACTACAAACAGTTGTTACCTTACACTGGAAAGCAGGAAAGCAGTTTCGTTGTATTGTGTCTCCTGGGTTTTGAATTCATCCTTCTTGTATTATGTTAAGCAGAATGGATGTTAACATTCATTTCTTCTGAAAAATGTGAATTTCAGCAGTTAACTTCTTTAGGTGAACTCTCAGTTCCTCTTTAATCCTTACTGGACTCAATAATCTCAGGTTGATCTGTTGGTGTCCCACAGGTCTCTTTGGTCTCAGTATTTTTCTTCAGTGGTTTTGCTTGCTGTTTCTTAGGTTTCATAGTTTTCATTGCTTTGTCTTTCAGTTCACTGAGTCTGTTTTCTGCCTCCTCAGATCTGCTGAAGGGTCCTTAGAGTGGGTGAGATGTTTCCACGGTGAATCTTTTAGGTCTCCATCGCCCCCTCTCCCTCCCTCTCTTCCTTTCCCTTTCTCTATTTTTCCCTCTCCATCTCCCTCTCCTTCTCTCTTCCTCTTTGAGCCAGGGTCTCAAATTAGTCCAGATAGCCTAGAATTCACTGAGAATCCTGGTATGGCATTGAATTCTCAACAATCATTCTTCCTCAGGCTCCTGTATCCTGGGATTATGGTATCATCAGTGGGGCTAACTGGGTTTCCTGTTTGTTTATTGGGATTTTCGTGTTCATGGCACCATTTCCATTTTTGCCACATCTGTCGGCCTTCCTACTCGGATGGAAAAATATCCTGGGTCTTGGAAGCACAGGAACCACATAGCTCTGAGGGGAGAAGGTATCCCAAGGGAAGGGCATCCTGAGACATGGAAGCCCAGGAACCACACTGGTCTGAGAGGAGGCCTCCTTAGCAGAGGCCTTGCAGCTCCCAGGTGAGGGCATCCCCAGCTGAGCTGAGGAGCTCATGAGCCTCAGCCCCCATCCACTTCTTCACTTCTTTTCTTCTTTTCTTCCTGGCTGCTTCTGATGAGAGAGTCACATCAGGCAGCAAATCTCACAAAAGAGATTTATTGGGAGGTTCCAGGATATGGAGGGATGAATCCAGGGTTGGTTGCCTCTGCTTCTGGGAAAGGGCAGCAGGGAATTAAACAAAGGGCAGGGCTTTTATAGGATTTCTTAGGGGATGGAGCTTTTCAAGATAGAGATTTCCAAAGTGAAGATTGGTGGGATTTCAGGTCCTGAACTTTGGGAACTCAGGGATTGGTAGGTTGTCCTGTTCAAGGATTGGTGGTTTTTTTTCACACCGTTTTCCCTGCATTGGGCCCATGGGTTAGGACAGGAAGACCTTCCCATGTACAGGCAGCCTTGGCGGAGGCACCATCACTGCTGAGCTGCTTGCGGAGGCTGGAGAGGAGGTGCTGCCACCACGGACAGCTCCTGTGGCAGTGCTTCAGGGTGGCTGCAGGCTGAGCAGGTGCTGCTCTTTGACAGTCCCTGCTGCAATATGCTCGGTGACTGCGACATCGTTACTGCTTTGAGCATCTTTAAAATAGTTGTCTTAAAGTCTTGGTTTTTGTTTGCGTTCATGAAGGCGTTTTCAAAGAAAACAGTGATATAAGGAGTCCTGTTCATAGTACCAGTAGAGGCATAGGACAATACCCTCAGTCTTGCTTTGACTTCATGCCTTAGTGGATAGGGCTCTGGAGGCAAATTGAACCCCAGGTTCAGGAGTCCACTTTCCTCCTATGGTCCAGACTGAGGCAGGTAGGCGCCACAGTTTCTGTGTACTTCTGAGTCATTCCTGGGCAAGCAGCATGGCAGTATGTGTCTTGGACTTACCTCCATTAGCCTTCTTCTCATCCTAGGCCATGCAGCAGGTACGTTCTTTGCTAGAGAGGTCAAGCATGTGGACCATCATACCACCACATGGACGGCAGCCACACATCTTGTCTGAAGTGGGATGGGGACTGCTGACTCTCTCTCTTCCATTCTCCCAGGGCCGTTTCTGTAGGTGCCTGCAGGCTGCTCTTTGTTGGCATATCCCATCACACCTGCATTGGGCTGGTTAACTTTTTCCTTTGATGGGGACAAACTTGCTGTTTCTTTTGATGTCTTGTGGGTGTGGGTTTTGTCTTTTTTTGTTTGTTTGTATTTTGAGACAGGGTCCATACATAGCCCTGGATGTCCTGAAACTCACTCTGTAGACCAGGCTGGCCTCCAACTCAAAGAGATCCACCCGCCTCTCCCTCCCCCGTGCTAGGAGTAAAGTTGTTTGCTTTTGTTTGTTTGGTTGGTTAGTGTCTTAGTCAGGGTTGCTATTGCTGTGGTGAAGCACTATGACCAAAGCAGCTTGAGGAGGAAAGGATTTATTCAGTTCACACTTCCACATTACAGTTCATCATTAAAGGAAGTAAGGACAGGAACTCAACAGGCTGGGAACTTAGAGGCAGGAGCTGATTGCAGAAGCCATGGAGGAGTGCTGCTTTCTGGCTTGTTTCTCATGGCGTGCTCAGCCTGCTTTCTTATAGAACCCAGGACCACCAGCCTAGGATGGCACCGCCCACAATGGGCTGGGCCTTTCCCCATCAATCACTAATTAAGACAATGTTCTACAGGCTTGCCTACAGCCCCTTATGTAATCATTTTCTTTCTTTCTTTTTTTTTTTTTTTCCTCCATTTATTTAATCACTTTACATGCAGATCCCAGCCCCTCCCTCCTCTGCTCCCGGTCCCACTCCTTCTGCCCCCTCCTCCCATTTTTCCCTCTTCTTCCTCCCAGAGAAGAGGAGGCCCCCAATTGGTACCAATCTGCCCTGGTGTCTCAAATTGAAATTACCTTCCGACAAATGATTGTCTTGTATCAAGTTGACATTAAATCGTCCAGCACAGTTGTTTTTTTGTTGTCATTTTGTTTTTTGTTTTTTGGTTTTTTGGGGGGGTGTTATTTGTTTGTTTGTTTTATTTTTTGAGATAGGGTCTCTATGTAACTCTGGCTGTCCAAGAACCCACTGTGTTCACCAAGCTTGCCTCCACCTCTGCCTCTGCCTGCTGGGATTAAAAGCATGCACGACCTTGCAGGGATGCTGGGTCTTATTTGTTGGTTAATTAACTTGAATGCTTGTCGTGACTCTGAGGTCGAGCCCTCCTCGGGGCGTGCTGTGACTGTGTTGTAAGTGTTGGTATTGTCTGTACTGACAGTTGACCTAGCTCATGCCCGGCTCTGGGAATATAGTCACTTTCTAGCTTCCCTTGTGTATACAAATGCCTTAATGTACATATCCTTAAATGTACATATATAGCTTGTAAAAGAGAAAAAGAAAAAACAGAAGTGGGCACAAGTACTTGGCCCTTACAGACACCCTAACCAGAGTCGGTGTAGTCTTAATAGGTCAAGCATGTGGACCATGTGTACTTGATCCCTCTGGGGCTGCAAACAGCATTGAGAGCATAGGTCCTTGATGATTGGGGGACAAGTCCTTTTCACTTGCAAACTACTCTGGAACTCAGAATAACTGATTGCCCTGGAGATGGAAGTGGACAGCTTCTACTATGTTAACAGCTAGATTGACCAGAATTAACCTGTTGCTAGCCAAGCCTATGCTGGAACTTGAAGTTCCTCAGCTGACTCCAGGGTGCCACGCTGATTACGTAACACAGTCCATGTGGTTGCTGAGATGCTGCCTGACATTTCTCACTCCACCATCTTCCCAGAATTCTCTTCTATCTCTGCCTCTGTGACCAGTAAGGTCCATTTTAGAAGGTCCCCTGGTCAGCTGATAACATCTATCTTGGAGCTTTTTCCAAATTAGTTTGGCCTGTAATATTGAGGTTTTTGATGCTGTGTAAGTCAAGCAGCCATGAGCAGCTGTACACAGCATGGAGCCTTGTTGGGAAGGCCAGTCCCAGCAATATCTCTGTTCTGTTTTGTGTATACAGTCTCTGCACATCACCGTACGATGAGGGAGGACTACAATGACAAGGGAAAGGTTGGCCACTGGAGCCGCAGCCCTCTACGGCCACCACGAGAACGCTTTGAGCTGGGAGACAACCGGAAACCAGGTGAGGCCAGTTAAGCATGTCTTTCCTAGGAGATATTTTAACGTGTATGAAAGTTCCATAGTGTAACCTATTATTTTGTATTATCTACTAACCTAAAAGGTTTATTACACACACACACACACACACACACACACACACACACACACCCCAAAAAACACCGTGCTCACAGTGAGGCTGGTCTTTTTAGAAGTTGTTTTCCAGTTAAGCTGTATGTGGACGGACTGTTTTCTCTGTACAGTGAGGGCTGGTCACCGTGTAAGCTACATGTAACTTTGTGTGGTTGTCTTATTTATTTGAAAACATTTTTCCATGGCTGGGAGATAGGTAGTTTGTAGATTGCCTGCCCAGTGTTTGATCCTAAGCATCACATTAAAAAAAAAAAAAGGCTGGAGAGATGGCTCTCTCAGAGGTTAAGAACACTGGTTGTTCTTCCTAAAGGTCCTGAGTTCAATTCCCAGCAACCACATGGTGGCTCATTAGCATCTGTAGTGAGATCTGGTGCACAGACACACATGCAGGCAGAATGCTGCATAAATAATAAATACATAAATATTTTTTAACAAATGAGTATGGTTGAACAGGATGATAGTCCTTGTTCTCAGGAAGTTGAAACAGGAGGACTAGAGGGTCAGTGTCATTCCCTGCTACATAGTAAGCTTTAGACAAGCCTGGGATATATGAGGCCCTGTCTCAAAAAATGAAAAAATAAGACTGGATATCTGGATCAGAGGTTAAGAGCATTTGCTGCTCTTGCAAAGGACCTGAATCCTGTTTGCAGCACTCACATGGCAGCTCACGGCTTTTGTAATTTCAGTTCAGGTATACATACATGCAGGAAAACACTCACAAAAATAAATCATTTTAGAAAGAAATAGTAATTTTTAAAAAACATCTCTCCAAATTCATCTGTGTATGGTTTATTTCACAAGTAAAAGAAGAGAAAATGGAAGAAAGAGACCTATTGTCAGACCTACAGGACATCAGTGACAGTGAGAGGAAAACCAGCTCAGCTGAGTCTTCATCAGGTATCGGAGGCTATCTGGCTGAGGCCTTGATGCTGCTGCCAGAGGAAAGCCGAGATTTAACTTGTGACTATTTTATTCTGTAGCGGAATCAGGCTCAGGTTCGGAGGAGGAGGAGGAAGAAGAAGAAGAGGAAGAAGAGGAAGAAGGGAGCACCAGTGAAGAATCAGAAGAAGAGGAGGAGGAGGAAGAAGAGGAGGAAGAAGAGACTGGGAGCAACTCTGAGGAGGCCTCAGAGCAGTCTGCAGGTGAGGATCTGGCAGGTCATGTGGATTGTGTTGATGTGTAGAATTTAGGTAAAGTCCAATGTAAGCACATACCTAAAGACAGTTAGTTGCCTTACTCTGAGAGACTCACAGTGACTCCAAAATTATGGCTGCTAATGTGGTTCAATGGTAAAATGCTTGCCTAGTCTGTGTGAGACCCTGGGTTCAGTTCCCAATTCCACCAAGAAAATACAGAGCCTTCCCCACCAAATTGGTAAGGACAGTTGCTGCTTTCCATGCCTCTTGCTGACTGTTAGATCACCCTGATACAGGCTACACTGGCAGTTCCAAGGCCAGTTCTCAGCTCCACACTGATCTGAGCAGACACCTGTTTACTTTTGCAGAAGAAGTAAGTGATGAAGAAATGAGTGAAGATGAAGAAAGAGAAAATGAAAACCACATCTTGGTTGGTAAGGACCTCTTTGTGGTAGCATCTGTCTCTGGATAGTGATGCTCTGAGCAAGGCTGTGCCTGGTCCTGTTAATACAAACTATCTACAGCATGTAATAATCCCATACATGCAAGGTGTTCTACCCTGGAAGCTGTAGAGAACTGTGTCCTGACAGTGTTGAAGAACAGAGGTAGCAGTCTGAGAGATGTGATTTCCAGAGGACACACTGTTGATCACTTTGCAGCCTGTGCCCATCATAGCTGACATAACTTGGCAGAAAACAGCTGTATTTGGATGGCATCCTGCTACGTGCCCACTGTGACTTAGACGCTGAGGGAGCTTAGGGTTTTGAGGGAATGAGGTTATGTTGGAGAGCAGTTTCTGGGATCTGATGACACAAGCACTTTTGTGATATGGGAGACCTGGCCTGTCCTCAAGTAGCTAACAGGGTTGTGGCCTCGTGGACATGAGTTCTGGGCCTACCAACTTCATGTGGTATCTGCCCTTGTTTATGAGCCCAGTATCTGGTTCTGGCTCGGATTCTGGCTCTGCCTAGAACACCAGGACGACAGGCCTTATGCAGGTACCTTTTCCCATGGATGGTCGCTGTGCTGGCTCTTTCCGTGAAGAACACTGGGCACACCACTGTACGGCCCCAGAGCAGGAGGAGGGTTGGTTGTGCTTCTTTCTCCTGTTCTGTAATTAGCTTTAACTTTTAAAGTTCCAGAGTCGCGATTTGACCGAGATTCCGGGGACAGTGACGAAGGGGAGGAAGAAGTGGGTGAGGGGACTCCACAGAGCAGTGCCCCAACGGAAGGAGACTATGTGCCTGACTCTCCAGCCCTGTCGCCCATTGAACTAAAACAAGAGTTGCCCAAGTACTTGCCAGCCCTGCAGGTCAGGTTCCTCTTCATTCATCCCAAAGCTGATTCCCTGTGTTGACAATCTATAGGTTAAGTAGGTGCTGCAGAACAGGGCCATGTTTCTGGTGCCGATGTCTCTTCTGAGGTGCCGACCTCCATACAGTGGTCTGTCTAGTCATGGCACCATCCTCTCATGATCCTAACCATCCATGGTCCTTCCTTATACCTGGCAGCACTCTGGGGCTCCCTGGGTACCAAGAGCTGTGTGCTGTTTCTTCTGCCTTTGCTTGGTTCCTAGATATGGCAAGGGATTGAGTTGAAGTACATAGCGCTGCAAACCTTTCTAGGAACATGCCTGTGTGTGTGTGACACTGCCTGGAGGATTTAGAGGGTGTGGTCATCTGGGTATTATACCACCTGAGTCCTTGTCACCTGCCTTCCAGTTAGTTGGTGCTTCCAGACAGTTGAGTCTGGTCACAAATCACACAGAGTAGTGGCACCCCAGGGAAGTATTATGGTATGCATGGAAGGTTGTCACTAGGGCCAGGCAGGCCATGTCCTCTCTAGGGTGGCATAGTTCCCCAGGCAGAAGATACAGTTGTAATAGAGATGCTTTTGCTGGTACCAGTTTATTTCATACAAAAGTGTTAGGTGGTCTTGGAAGAAACAGAGAAAAGAACAAGTTGTTTCTATTCATACCATCCACAGGCATACTCTGTCCTTCTGGGGTCATGTATGCTAGTTCTCCAGGATACCTGAACAAGGTCCAGATCAAATATGACTGTTGAGTCCTCATGTCCTACTTCCTCCACAGGGATGCCGGAGTGTAGAGGAGTTCCAGTGCCTGAACAGGATTGAAGAAGGCACCTATGGGGTGGTCTATAGAGCAAAGGACAAGAAAACAGGTAGGTAGTCTACTAAGAGAGTGTTAGGGACAGGTCAGCAGAAAGCTCGGAGACAAGGAGTCATTTCTGAGTGATGATGAGTTGATTGCCCCTGCACTGGTTCAAGGTCAACCTTGGGGGTTCTGACAGGCAGTGGTTTCCCTGGAGAGCCTTTCTTGGCCTTTGTGCACACCCTGGATGGAATGTTGAGTGCCCTGCCCCTGGCCACTGGCCTGTGGTCTCTCCCCATGCACTGTCAGCCCGTGGTTGTTAAATGTGGATCCTTACTGCATGGCCCACTGGGTCTTTGGAAGCAGCCCTTCCCTCTCCTCGGTACCACTTCTTGGGCCACTCTGTCATTCTTCCTCATACAGACAATGAGTACCTGAGCCTCCTGGTATCTTCAGGGGTCAGTTAGGTCAGCCTAACTGTGGTTCTGTGGGTCATTGTAACAACGGGTGGCGAGTTCAAGAGGTGAGAGATAAGGCCAGGAAATGGCAATAAGAACAATAAGTGCTTTTATAGACCCATATATAGGGCCTTTTTCTTTTCTTTTTTTGCAGTGCTGGGATTCTAGGCACTCTGCCAGGCTTGTGTTGTTCTTTTGTTACTTTTTTTGATACAGTGTCTCAATATGTATCCCTGGCTGGCTTGGAACTCCCTCTATTGACCAACATGGCCATGAACTCACAGAGATCTGCCTACCTCCCACGTGGTGGGACTTAAGGTTTATATACCACCTTGTCTGGCTTCTCATACTCAAGACAAGGTCTCCCTGAGTTTGTGGTTGGCCTGGAACTTGTTATATTGACTAGGCTGGTTTTGAACTTGCAGTCCTCCTGAGTGCTCGGATTAGTGTATGTGCTAGCACACCCAGCCACATTATGGCTTTTAGTCCCTATTTACATTTCCTGGGGTGCTTGGTTACTTTTTCTTTACATGATTTTTCAATATGTAAATATGAGGAGGTGGGGTTTCATGTGATTAGGAGTACAGACACCCACAGAAGCCGGTGATGGGGTCCTTAGGCTGTAACTACATGAAGTCGTAAGCCATCCAGCACAGGTGCTGAGAAACAACTCAGGCCATGTGGAAGCCCAGCAGACACTCTTAACTGCGGAGCCATTTCTCCAGTACTTTCTAGATTGTTCAGTTTTATTCTCTGGCAATCCTATACATGTCTGCACTATATCTGATCGTATCCACCCCAGCACAGCCCCTCTCACCTTCTTCCCTTTCTTGATTTTATCACTAACGTGGTTCCGTTAGTGCTGCCAGTATATGCCAGGGTGTGGGTCCATCCACTGGAGCACGGACGGCCTGTCGTAGGCCACACCTATGAAGAGACTTGGTTCTCCCTTACCAGGTGCTATCAACTGCCAAGAGCACCTCAGCTGAGGATGGTGTCTAATGAGCCCCTCCTACGTCCATGTTGACTGTCGACTAGCTTGACCAGCAGCTGCTGTGAGTTTATGAGTGCGGCAACCGGCAACCATGTTGTGTCCAAATGACAGCATTTTACAGTACTCTTTCTCATCCCTCAGCTCTTCCATTCTTTTTATTACTATTATTTGTTTTTTTTTTTTTTTTTGTTTTGTTTTTTGTTTTTTTTTTTGAGACAGGGTTTCTCTGTGTAGCTTTGGCTATCCTGGAACTCACTTTGTAGACCAGGCTGACCTTGAACTCACAGAGAGCTGCCTCTGTGTTCCTGAGTGCTGGGATTAAAGGCATGTGCTACCGAGCCCTGCTCAGCTCTTTCTTTCTTTCTTCCTCTTCCATGATGTTTCTTGAACCGTGGAGTGGCGGTGGTGTAAGCGTCTCATTTGGGCTGAACATTCAATAATCACTTATTCTGATCTCGTGATCAGTTATGAGTCTGCATAAACCACCACTACAAAAGAAGCTTCTCCAACCGCTGGTACTTTTCCCCTCCAGCAGTCTGCATAGCATCTCCCAACCCTTTGAAAGCTAGCCAACAGGGAGGAAGCTTCCTCCCTGGTCAATTCCAGCTTGATTTCTTTATGTCCTGCATTCAGAGTGTGTGATGTATCCAACGTATGGTCTGCGGCTGCGGTGGGAAACCAAGAGCAGTGCAATAGCCTATGTTTTTTTTAGGACTTAGGGGCCTCTTTTCTTCTGTAATGGGCTTTGCACTTCCCACCTCCACAGACACCTCAAGTTAGACACATAATTAAGATCCTGGTTCAAAGTTAGGACCCAGGGACTGGAGAGGCAGCTCAGCAGTTAAGAGTACTTGTTATTCTTGCAGAGGACCCGTTTCCGTCCCCAGCATGCATATGCTGTTCCTAACTGGCTGCAACTCAAGGTCCAAGCGACCCAGCGTTCTCTGGGCTCCTTGGGCACCAGGCATGCCTGTGGTGCAACAGTGTGCATTCATGAGATAAAATGCCTGAATACTCAAAGCCCTCTCACCTAACAGACAGTTTTTCAGTTCCTGGGCTTCTGTGCCTTTAACAGTAGCCATCCCTGAGGCAAATCCGGTGGGAACCTGTAAATAGGAGCTGATGCTGTATATGGCAGGGGCTGCTCACTGGCTTGACCCTCATGGCTTGCTCAGCTGCTTGTGGAACCCACCACCCCAGGGATGCACCACCCACAGTGGGCTGGGCCCTCCATCAATCAATAAGAAAATGCCTTACAGCCAGGTGGTGGTAGTGCGTGCCTTTAATTCCAGCAGAGGGAGGGAGAGCTCTGTGAATTCAAGGTCAGCCTGGTCTACACAGGGAGTTCCGGGACAGGCGGGGCTGTCACACATAGAAAGCTTGTGTTGAAAAACAAAACAAAACAAAAAAAGGAAATGAAATGAAAAGAAAATGCCTTATGGAGGCATAACTGAGTTTTCTCATTTCAGATGACTCTAGCTTGTGTCAATTTGACATAAAACTAGTCAGGACACTATTATAGCTATGTAATACCATCTGTAAAAAGAAATGTTTTGATTTTCTTTCTTGTATCCATTTTGTATCCCTTTTGTTTGAGAAGGCTCTGGTACTGTATTGAATAAGAGGAGATAGCTGAGCTGGGTACTGTGACTCACACCACTAATCCCATCATTAATCCAAGCACTCGGAGGCAGAGTCTCTGAGTTGGAGGTCAGCCAGGGCTACACAGAGAAACCATGTTGAAAGACTAGAGATAGTGGGCCCCCTGTCTTGTTCCTCATACTAGTGTATATGGGTGTTTTACTTGCATGTTTGTCTGTGAACCATGTGCATGCCTGGTGCCTGAGGAAGCCAGAAGAGGGTGTCAGGTCTTCTGTAACTGGAGTTAAAGATGGTTGTAATTGGCTGTGTGAGTGCTGGGAACCATACCTGGGTTTCTGCAAGAGCAGTAAAGTGCTCTTAACTGCTGCGCTATCCCCAACGCCTGGAAATGCTTTTGAGTCTCTCCCACTTAATGTTAATCGTAAGTGGATAACATTTATCCTTTACTATGTTGAGATTTGTTCCTTCACGAGTTTTAACATGAGGGATGGTGGATTTTGTCAAAAAGCTTTTTCTTGGCATCTATCAAGATAACCATGTAACTTCTGTTCAGGAGTCCGTTTATGTAACTTATAACACTTAGTGATTTGCATATATTGAACCATCCCTGCATGTTTGGAAGAAAGCCAATTGATCATGGTGGATTATCTTTTTGATGTGCTCCTGAATTCAGCTTGCTTTTTTTTAAAGACATCCTATCTCTATGTCGCTGTGGCTCTACAGAAACTCTATGTAGACCAGGTTGGCCTTGAAATCTTTTTTGTTTTTGTTTTTTTTTTTTTTTTAACAGGATCTCATTTATGTAGCCCAGGCTGGCTGGAACTCGCTATATAGACCAAGCTGAACTTGAATTCACAAAGACCTGCCTACCTCTGTCTCCCAAATGCTGAGATTAGAGGCGTGTACCACCACAGCTGGCCTTCTTTTTTTTTTTTTTCCCCATTTATTTATTTATTTATCTATCTATCTATTTATTTATTTGTTTGTTTTGAGGTATTGTCCCTCTTCTAGCCCAAGCTGTCCTCAAACCCATGACAATCCTACTGCCTCAGCTTCTTTAATGTTGGGATTACAAGCATAAGCCACCATGCCAAGATTCCACAATTTTCTTTCCAGATGAAATTGTGGCTCTGAAGCGGTTAAAGATGGAGAAGGAGAAGGAAGGCTTCCCAATCACCTCCCTGAGGGAGATCAACACCATCCTCAAGGCCCAGCACCCCAATATCGTCACTGTCAGAGTAAGGCTCAGCCTCCACATTGGCATGTCCTGCCTGTGAAGGGACGAGGGAAAAGGTTGCTTGCTATCCTAGGGTCAGGTGTTAGCACTTTCAGAGACCTCAGCTTCCCAAGATACCTTAGTTAGTAGTTGTTTACTGCCCACAGCGAGTGTGTCTTCAGTGTAGTTTCCGAAGAGCCAGTGTTTGTCAGGGGATGCTGAGGTGGACTGTTCATTCCTAGGAGATTGTGGTGGGAAGCAACATGGACAAGATCTACATTGTGATGAACTATGTCGAACATGACCTCAAGAGCCTAATGGAGACCATGAAGCAGCCCTTCCTGCCAGGTATGCCTGCGTGCCACCCTGGGTGGGCTGTCCAGTCAGGAGATAAGGGCAGCACCCTGCTCTCTGGCATGTTGTAAGGTATTGTGCCCTTCTAGTGACCCTGTCTTTCTGAGTGGTGGGTGACCATAGGGAGTTCAGACCCACCTGGGCTGAGGTTCCTAGAATAAACTTGCCCTGGAAGTGTAGTTGCTGTGGGTTATACATATCACCCTGGGTCCCTGGGCCCTTTTGCAGGGGTGTTGGGAACTCCTGGGGCAAGGGGAGCATGTGTGTGATCTCGTTTCTCTCACAGGGGAGGTGAAGACCCTGATGATTCAGCTGCTGAGTGGAGTAAAGCACCTCCATGACAACTGGATCCTACACAGAGACCTTAAGACCTCTAACCTCCTGCTAAGCCATGCTGGCATTCTCAAGGTGAGCCCTGTGCCTTCCCACCATGTCCCTAGGAAACCAGCCCAGAGCCTGGTCTTACAGCCACCCTGTCCTTGTTACAGGTGGGTGACTTCGGGCTGGCTCGGGAGTATGGTTCACCCCTAAAGGCCTACACCCCTGTTGTGGTGACCCTGTGGTATCGGGCCCCAGAGCTGCTGCTTGGTGCTAAGGTGAGTCTGAAAACCTTCCTCGCCCATAGTAGCTCATTCACAGCTGTGGCCGACACGGACGCAGCCTGCTGCCATCTGAGCCCTTTCCTCTGGACTCTAGGAGTACTCCACAGCTGTGGACATGTGGTCAGTGGGCTGCATCTTTGGAGAACTGCTGACACAGAAACCTCTGTTCCCCGGGAAGTCAGAGATTGATCAGATCAACAAGGTTTTCAAGGTGAATATTGGACTGGCCTATTTTGGGAACGGTTTGCAGTGTGTATGCAAAACTAGAGCCAGGACTGGAGATCCAGGCCACATTGTGGTCTTTTAGTGGCCTCTCTGAAAGTGACACACCGATAGGCTTTATGGAGGATATGTCTAGTTCAGACATCCTGTTTTTCAGGACCTTGGGACACCCAGTGAGAAAATCTGGCCTGGCTATAATGACCTCCCAGCAGTAAAGAAGATGACCTTCAGCGAGTACCCCTATAACAATCTTCGCAAGCGATTTGGGGCTTTGTTGTCAGACCAGGGCTTTGATCTCATGAACAAGTAAGTCTGAGGGTAGCACTGCCTGCAGCCACTGGGCTCCAGGTTGACTCTCTTGCAGAACTGTCCTGGAGCCTGGAAGGCCCAGAATACCAGGTTTTAGGGGACACTGAGGCCCATTGGTCTCACTTTCCATCTCAGTGTAGCCCCACATGTGTCCACCAAGAAAGCAAAAGGGTTCCTCAGTTTGTGAAGGCCATGTATGCCCTGATCCACAGAGCAGGTAGCCACTGTCTGCTACCGTTCTCTCTAGGTTCCTGACGTACTACCCTGGGCGGAGGATCAATGCAGAAGACGGCCTCAAGCACGAATATTTCCGAGAGACCCCCCTCCCTATCGACCCCTCCATGTTTCCCACATGGCCAGCCAAGAGCGAACAGCAGAGGGTGAAGCGGGGCACGAGTCCGAGGCCCCCTGAGGGTGGCCTGGGCTACAGCCAGCTGGTGAGGGCTGATGCCAGTCGGGGTTGCCATGGGGGAGGCTGGTTGGGGACAGCGTCCTTATGGTGGTCACCTTACTTCCCAGGGTGATGATGACCTGAAGGACACCGGCTTCCACCTCACCACCACCAACCAGGGAGCCTCAGCTGCTGGCCCCGGCTTCAGCCTCAAGTTCTGAGCTCGGACTGACTTACTGACCAGCCAGGCGGTGACAGACAGACCCACTGAGCCAGGACAGCTTGTTTCCTTGTTATTTTTTTCCATGTTGTTTAGTTTGGGGCAGGTTGTAAATTTGTAGAATTAAATCACATTTTTCTTCTGGAAGGAGATGGGTGTCTAACTTGCCTGGTGAGAGAGGGCGGCTGTCTACAGGTGCGGAGTAGATGCCAACCCTTCCCACAGTTGGATCTGGTCTGGAGCATGGTTGTTTGCTTTTCACTGGGCTGTCTCAGCTGACACCATCCTACACAGACCAAGTGTGTGGGAACTTGAGCACAGTGGGTTTTTATACGTGAGGTTCATGTAAGTCTTAAGTAGTAAGCTGCTCTTGGAGGAAGCTCTGCTATGTCCTTTTTCCAGCACAGTGCTCCCAGCTGGTCCGGTAGGTGCCTGGGATAGGGGACTGCGAGCTGCGCAGACCTGAGTGAACAGACTGATTGATACAACCAGGCTGGATGCAGTCTTGCTCTTCCATCACACATGCCATCGCCTTCCCTGCTGTCTAGCTCTTCACTCCCCTCACCCTGATCCCCCTCCAATCTGGCTGAGGAAGTTAGTTACTGGGCCTCTACCTTTGCCTGAGCTGGTTCTTGGCCTCCATTCCCTGTTCACACTGACATCTCGCCTGGGGCCGGCTCATCCACATCCTCTCCACACACTCCAGCTGATGCTAACACCCCGGCTTTATTTTACCCCGCTGCGGCAACGCCCTTGCGCAGTGGACTATGTTTTCACCACAAAGGGCTTTGCGGAAATACGGACCCCAGGGCCCCCAACCTCAGATGGACAGCGACTGGCCTTCCCTCTTCCCATGAATCAGCACAGAGACACTGGAGAGAAAGTGTTTTATCTGCTGGCTCCAGCAGAGGCTGTGCGCAGGCTCAGCTCCTCACTCGGACACGCCAGGAATAGGTGGTAAGGACGCGCCGGCGCTGGCGTACCACACACGTGTAGATGCCCTCGTTGACTGCGTTAGCGATGATGCTTAGCTGTGCCTCACCCAGGGCCAGGTAGCCCGGGTAGGAGAACTCCAGGGGCTCCTGGTCCTTGTACCAGCTGCAGGAGGGAGGTTTCTGCATGCCTGCCCTCCTGTGCCCAGGGCGCCAAGATAAGCCCACCAGGGTATCCCAGGGAGCCCCAGGCTGGCTACTCACTATACTTTGCCTTTCTTGCTTAGGATCTTCTGCCCGCAGCGGAAGGTCATGTTCCTACCCTCTCTCACAAACCTTGTTTTCATTCTGGTGGGTGATGTGGTGGCAGCCACAGTGGGAAATGGGAATTCTAGTGAGAGAATGGCGAAACACCTTGTCAGTGCTCACCTCCATCAAACCAGGCCCAAGATGGAGAGAAGGCCGAGCTCAAGAGACCCCCCACTCAACCCCATCTGAACCTCAGTCACCATAACAGAAGTCACAGCTTCTGGGGCACAGCCTCTTCATGAGCCTCTGGTGGGCATCACAGAATCCTTTTCGTGCCCAGGGTGCACACAAAAAAAGCCGGTCCAGGCAGCCTAACAGGAAGGCAATATGGCTCGGCGCTTGCCCAGAGTCCTGTCCTGCCCACCCCCCAACCCCCCGGCCCCATTACACCCACCATAGAGTCGGTACAATCCCCACAGCTCGTCCTGCGACAGCGCCTTCCAGCCTCGCAGTGTGGCATTGAGGTGCATGAGCGCCCGAGCCTGCTGTGAGTGCATTAGGCCCAGGGCATGGCCAATCTCGTGGGCTGCCACGTGCACCAGGTCTGTGAGCCAAACGCCTGTGGGCCCGGTGGCTTAGTGCTCGGGAGCCCGCAGCCCTTCCTCTCCCAGCCTTGCTCCAGGAGACCCAGCACTGAAGCTGACTCAGGAGCCCAGCTGCAAGCCACCCTTACCCTTAGCTTACAGCCAAGGAAGATAAGCATGTTCCCGGCCTAGGCTGTGAGCTTGGCCTTCAGGAATGCAACTCCCTCTCCAGTGGCATGTGGAGGGGGGCTGGGGAGGACGACTCGGGCCTGTGAGACTCAGAGCTGCTCTTCCTTGATTGCTTGACCCCGATAGCCGCCCAAATACTCAGCCCCAGGAAATCCTTCCTGCCTCAAAGCCTTTCCCCCGTAGCCCCTGCAGTGGAGAGAAAGTCGCCCCCAACAAACAGGAGGCCAAACCAAGGAGTTAGGTCACCTTTCTCCCAGCTGTAGCGGGTGGGGCCCAGGACCCAGTGCTCGCTGTCGTCGAAGTGAATGCCGCCGTGGGGAGGGAAAAAAGCGTGCGCCAGCTCCCCCGTGGGCCCGTCGAAGCAGTGGTGCAGAGCGGAGGCCAGGCAGTCGGTGTGGTTGACGGGGTAGAAACCTAGGGAGACGCAAGGCTGCAGCGGCACCCGTGGGGCGGGCCGGGGCCGGGGCGCCCGTCACCCACCTATCTGGAGGTCGCTGGGACGCTCTGGGGCCACCTCGCGGAAGCTGAACGGGGAAACATCACTCCACATGCGGAAGGCCGCGGCCAGGCCCTGCCGCGTCTCTTCGGGGCTTAAGAGGTTCCGAGGAAAGGAGAGAATCCTGGGGAGCGGGCGGTGCCTGAGTTGCAGCCTGACCCACCCGGCCGCCCGCCCCCCGACCGGCAGCACCTGTACGTGAGGTTGAAGTGGTCCCAGCGCAGCCTGCCGGGGGTCAGCGTGTAGCGCCGTCTTCGGGCTTTCAGCGTGGCCGAGGGGCTGGGGGCCTGCGCCGTGGAGTTTGGTGCGTCCAGGTTTCCCTGGCAGGAAGAGGGCGGATGTGAGGAGGCAGGAGGAACAGCCCAGACCCAGCGTTGCTGACAGCGGACTGTTAGGGAATGGAGCGGATGGGGGCTATGGGTGACCCCTCCATAGTTTGTTGAGTTTTTCACTTTTCTACCCTGAAGGAGTTGCTTTCACCCAGGCGCGGTGAGTTAAGAGCAGGTGGGAGCTGGGCCAGTCGTGGTGGGCTGGCTCACGCCTTTAATGCCTGGAGGCAGGGCCAGGTGGTCTACACAGAGGAACCTTGTCTCGAAAACCCGAAGACTAAGACTGAAAACCGCCGGTGGGAGTGGGCAGCGCTGGCCGCTGCCTCCACCTCCAGCGACCACTGCTCCTCCGGGCGTGCGGCGCCCACAGGCCCCTCGGCAGGGCCGCTGGTCGCCCTCGGTGCTGCCCCGCCCCTCGCACCTGGCCCTCCAGGCGGCTCAGCCCAGCCGCGGCGGCGCAGACCGTCTCTGCCGGAGCCCCCAGCCACTCCAGCAGCACCAGCGCCGAGAGAAGGCACGCGCCGCCCAGGGCCGCCCCCAGCCGGAGGCCCTGCGCAGCGCCGGGCGCCTCCGGGCGGACGCCGGCGCGGCAGCCCATGGCAGAGTGGCGGTCGGTTCAGAGCCACAAGGGGCAGCGACGACGCAGGGACCTGGACCGCAGGGCCGGGGCGGAGTGGGAAGGGGGCCGGCGGCGGGCGGCTCAAGTTACAGCCCTATAGCGCGGGGGAGGACCCGGCGGCGCGGGCCCGTCCGGCATCCCCTAGTGGGCTCGCAGGCGTGGGCTGGTAGGGTCGCGTCTATCAGAGTTTGAGAAACGGCTGGTAAAGCGAGGCTCGGATTTGGGGAAGGGGCCCGCTTGACTGGGGCTGAATGACCTTCGGCTTTTCCCCTCAACCCCCTGGACCTACAATGAAATCCGAGGGACGCCTCGGTTCTGCCCCCCACCCCCGCTGAGTGTAACCAGCGTACCCGCCAGCAGGGAACGCAGAGCGAGGGGACGTGGCAATGAGAAGGGGGGGAGGTTTGAGCGGGCAAAGCGGAGAGACTGCAGTAGGAAAGGGGCCTCAGGAAAGACGGGGAGGAGGCCTGTGAGAGTCCTTACAGCACCTGGGAAAGCGTCTGCTTTGGCCAGAGGATGCTCTCCTTGGACCAGAGCGGAGGGTGTGGGGAGGGTGCCAACACCTGGCATTCCCGCTCAGAGAGGGGGTAATAGGAACCCAGTGTGGTGTTCTGGCACAGTTCTGCCTGGGGTCAAGCCCGAAGGCTAGCCCGGACGGCTGGTGGCACCATGGCACCCGGGGTGGAGCAGGGCGGGCAGGGTGAAAGCGGTGGCTGAGGGCTTTACCGGAACGCCTCCCTCCCAGTCTTCCGTGTTGGCTTTGCACCCTAGGTGACAGCTGTACTGGCCCCCAGGGTCAGCGCCGAGCAGCTGTTGTCCCGGAATAGCTGCAGTGGAAGTTCTTGAAAAGCGTCAACCATCTGGCCCCTCCCTTCGTTACAAGTTACAACCTATTGTCCCTGCAAGCGGACCCTCTCTTGCTTCCCCCTGCCCAGCTCAACTGCCAGGAGCTTGGCGCCCCCCACCCCACCCCGCGTCAGGACCCTCTGAAAGGTAAATCTCCACACTAGGCTTGCTTTGGCCAAAACCCGCAGAGTCCAAGTCGCACCCCAGCGGGGCGGAGTGAGGGGCGGGCACAGGGTAAGAGCCAAGTGTGCGGTGCGCCCCTATAAGGCCGAAGCCTGTCGGGACAGTGTGACTTGCGGGGGCCCTCTTGTGTGAGAACACAACCAGAGGACTTGAGGCGGCCAGTATCCACGACCACAGCGTGTTCCTGACCCACAGGCATGGATTACCGCGGGGCAAAGGGAGCCTGGAGACGTGCATGGGGGACGGGGCGCGCCGTTAGGCCTGCGGCCCGCCAAGCACCCCCGGCAAGGAACAGGCAGCAGAGTCCGAGAATCTTTTTTATAAAATACAGGAATGCGGAGGGAGGGCCTGGGGTCAGCCGCGGTGTGCCGAGCACGCTCACACGAAGATCTGAATGCGGTCGCGGATGGGCTGGCGGCAGATGGGGCAGGCGCTAAGAGCGGCGCCGCAGGGCGCGCACGCGCCGTGGCCGCACTGGAACACCAGGCGGATGTGGCTGTCGATGCAGATGGGGCAAGTGATGCGCTCCTCCATCTGCCGGTAGCGGCTCTGCAGCTCTTCCACCAGCTGCCGGGGCGGGCCGGGCACCTGGATGGCGTTCGCCACCTCAGAGCCGTCTGTGGGACAAGGTGAGCCGAGAGTCAGCAGCAGCCGGTGTGAAGATTAGGTGCAGGCTGGTGAGCATGGCCCCGGACAAGGAGGGGATGTACCAGGCCCCTCCCACCCACCTGGGCGCAGCTTCTTGCTGATGGCCATCTGGCACCGGATACACTTCTTCATCCTGCGAGCGCACTCTGCCAGGGGCAGCACACGGTCAGTCAGTCACGGGCTGGATGAGGCAGCTAGGCCACCCCGGGGCCTCCACACCCCGCACTCACCCTCACACACGGTGCGGTGCTGGCACGGTGAGAACAGAACCAGCAGTGCCAGCTCGGAGCACACCAAGCACTCAGCAGCTTCCGGCCCTGCTGTGCCTGACACATGCAGGTTCGTCACGGTGTTGGGAGTGCTCAGCACTTGCCGGGGGCCCGGGGGCACACCCCCACTGCTACTTGCCTGTCGCTCCCTGCAGTTGGAGAAGTGGGCTTGAAAGGACCTGGTGGCCTTAACTGTGGGCCCCCTACCCACACCCCCGTTGTGGGCTCACCGGAAGCGCTGGGCACAGCCCTGCAAGGCCTTGAGCACTCGGCCTTCAGTGGCCAGGTCCAGTGGGCTCCGGCCGCGGTGGTTTGCGTAGCTCACGTCCGCACCCTCCAGCGCCAGGAAACACGCCACAGCAGCGCCTACAGTCAGCTCTGTGCTGCCCGGGAGGCCTGAGGCCTGTAGCTGAGCGGCGGGACAAAGAGATTAAGGGTGGAAACCCACACAGTCTTGAGGGAAGCCAGAAGTTGGAAACAATGATGAACTTTCTGGGCTAAGCTTCTGGTTCTACCAAGAGAGGAGAGGGCAGGCACTCTTTGCTAGGCAGGTGCAAAAGCCCCGAGACCCTTCGTCCTTTCATCCCAGCTGGGCCTCAGGTCTGGATTACTGGGGATGGCTCCTGAAACTCAGTCCTCCCAACTGCCCACTCTCCAGCAACCCTGGCTCCCTGGAGCATGACGGGAAGTGAGAAGTGAGTGACCCAGGCCCCCCTTCCAGCACGCACACAACACTTCCTCACCCTTGACAGCAGCTGCAAGGGCCCCGGGTCCCCCCCAGCCCTGCCTGCCACCAGGGGCAACAGCTGATGGCGCTGCAGTGCCACATGGAGGGCTGTGTCCCCCTCCTCGTCCTCAGCGTCCACGCTGCAGCCCGCATCCACGAGCAGTGGCACCAGCCCCAGGTGGGCCTGCTGCACAGCCAGATGCAGTGCAGACTGGAGCTTCCGGTTGCGCACATTCACGTCGCAGCGACCCTGGGGAAAGGGAGGGCGTGGGCTCAGCTCTGTGCTCCCTCGGGGTCTGGCTCCCGGCCTGCGGGTGGCCCTGGGCTCCTTATGCCCACACTCACCTCTCGGATTAGGACCTGGGCCACCTCACGGTGGTTGTTGAGGGCTGCCAGATGCAGGGCAGTAAAGCCATCCTCCTTCTTGGCATCCACCAGCTGCCGTGCCCGTGCCAGAATCTTTCTGACTGCTCTGTGGGAACAAGAGTCTGTCCACACTCTCCCCTAAGCACTTCACCCGAGTGGTCTGGATCAGGGTAGCCTGGCGATAGGTCAGAAGACTGGATGACAGCAGTGTGCCCAAGCCCACACTCACAGCACGTGGCCCTTGAGGGATGCATGGTGTAGCAGTGTGAAGCCCTGGCTATTGGTAGCAGTGACATCGATTCCAGGCACCTCAGTGAGGACCTCAACAATGCTGCTGGCGCCGGCACCCGCAGAGATGGCAGAGTGCAGTGGTGTGTCGGCATGTGCGTCCTGCAACAGAAGGGCTGGTCACAGCAGCGCCTTCTCCCACCATCAAGGTCCTCCCTTGACTAGGGCTGGCTAGTGCCAGAGCATCCAAGGACTCACCGGCAGGTTGACATCACAACCACGCTCACACAGGGTCTTTACCACCTCTAGGAAGCCCCTCTGCACAGCCACATGGAGGGCTGTGTGCCGTGTGCCATTCTGAGCATCCACCGCACATCCTGCACTCAGGAGCGCCCTGGCGGCCTCAGGCTGGTTCCTAAGGGAAGAAGCGGGAGGGTTTGGGGACAGCCCGTTTCATACACCGTCACCCCAAACAGGACCCGCCAGCCTGCCCAGGCCTCACCCCAGAGCTGTGTAGTGCAGCGCAGTGTTGCCTTCATCATCTGGCAGGTCCACATTTGCCCTCGCCTGCAGAAGCAGCCGCACCAGCTCTACCTGGCCCAAGTAAGCAGCGACCTGCAGGGCAGTTCTACCCTGGTTCTTGGTGTCCACCTGTGAAGAGAGCCACCACTTAGTTCTGGGCACACTCCCCCGACGGCTTTCGGAAGGGCTGGGCAGCAGCTTGCCTGCTCTGGGCGCCTTCGAAGTAGATCCAGAGCACGGGCTCCATTGCCCAGTGCAGCCTCTACTACCAGCCTTCCTGGGTGCGCTGGGTCACTCTTCTGGGTCCGAAGCTTGTCCAGGGCCGCACTCAGTGCGCCTGGGGGCAGGGTGGAGGTAAGTGCTGGCCAGGGCCTCCCCTGGCCCCCACCAGCCACTGAGACTGCTGCTGTACTTTTGTTCTCTCTGGCACGCTCAGCCACATCCAGGTTGGCGCCCTCCTCAGGCCGGTAGGGCAGCAGGCAGGAGGGGCTGAAGGTCCATCGCTGACCACCAACTGCCACACGCAAGTTTCCATCTCCAAACACCTTCACCACTTTCCCCACTCGGCCCAGGGCCTGAGAAGAGGTGGGACCGCAACAGGTTGGAGATGGAGCAGACAGCACCGGGGGGCAGGGAATGTGATGATGACAGACACTGGGACTCACAGGGGCCATGTCATCGGTCCATTCACCATGTCCAGCTTGCAGTCGCTTCACAGTGTCAAGGTCACCGATGACCCGGACCACATCACCCACCCAGAAGCTGTTGTGCTAGATGACAGAGAAGCTGGTAAGCAGAGTTTCTCCAGCTAGCCGTGTCTACTCAGGGTCATGGAAGAGGGCACATCCTGCTCCATGGGGCAAGAAGAGTTAACCTTGGCCCCAGTTCCTGCCTCAGGTACAAGCAGATGGTCTGGTCAAGGGCCTCTGCTGACCAAAACAGCCCTGGGTGGCCAGCCTGAGCCACAGGGAACAGAGATGCAGAGGGTGGCCACGTCCAGACCAAAGGCTAGCCTAGGATGTGTGAAGGCCAAGAAGGCTGTTTCCAGTGCACCCATCCGCTGACCACACAGGCAGCACGGAAAATGTGGTAGAGAAGCAGGAAGTTGAGGATGGAGCTGGGTGGGAGCCTGATGTCGGTGTAGGGCCAGCTGGGGAGTGGGGTTCCTGTCTACACTTGTGTACGGAGTGAACCTGTTCCAAGGCACCCTCCTCTGGGTTCAGACAGGAATGCCCCACTCAGCATCCCCTCTTGAATATTCCCACCTATCTGGCACCTGTCTCATCCCCACAGTCCATTTTCCAAACAGCTTTCACAGAGTTTGTCTCCCAAACCTTTGGCAAGCCTCCACTTCAATCTCCTCCCCGACGACTCCCATCTGCCTCCATGACGCACAAGGCATCTCACGAGAGTATGGTGGCAACCCCGCTTAGACCCCAGCATACTACCTTTCCTCTGTTCTAGAACAGGCCCCTGGCCCACAGGTTCCAGTGCGACACTGCCGGGACTGTCTTCTGTGTCCTCCACACCTGGACTCCCTTCTGACCTCCCCTCCACCCACCAGGCTCTCCCTCCCTTCGTGTCTGCAAACTCATGGGAAGACTGGTGCCCTCGCCCTGCCTAACCACTCCCAAGACTGAACCGGTACAGGAAGGGTTTCAGAGCAGCAGTAAGCAGGGCTCAGCCCAGCCGCCTAGGCACCTTGGAGAGCGCCCCAGGGTGGAAGGTCCAGCGAGTCTCAGGGTTGAACTGCACACGCACGTCCCCACGCTCTGTGATGCGCTGCACGGTGCCCATCTGTCCGAGAAACTGTGGCGGGTCACGGCGGCTGTGGCTGGGTCAGGTCGGACTCTTGGGGCAGGAAGAGGGATGGGGTCCAAAGGACTTGGGAAGGGGCGCATAGGGACTCGGCAGAAGAGGTGGCTCACCTCCGCCATCCTAGGGTTCCAGCCGCCGTGGCCTTCTTGCATGTCCCTTAGGACATCGGTGTCCAGCAGACACTTGACCTTGTCCCCACGCTGGAAGGGCTGGCCATCAGCACTCACCCTGCGCTGCAGCTCTGCTGGCTTGCCTGGGGGGAAGGTAGCAGGCTAGGCCTCAGGTAGCAACCTCACCCCTACCAACAGGACATGCCAGGGTAGTGGATCCAAGCAGGGCAGGAGGGCAGCTGCTGTCAGAGCCAGTCCGTACCAAGCTTTGGGAGGTGCTCCTTGTAGTAAAAGCCACCAGCTGCCTCGGCGACACACTTGAGGTCCACCTTGCCCTTGTGGCCTACACGGTACACATTGGTGGTTCCATCTGCCCACGTCACACTGGCCACACTTCGGCCCGTCTCTACATCCCAGCCACGAATGTCCACCACACGGCCTGTCTTCCCTTCCCCTCCTGGGAAGACAGTATGCACACCAACAGACCATGAGTGTGCCTCACGGCCGAGCTACAGCCAGCTTCACCTCCTTGTCCATCTCCAGCCACACTTACCATCTTGCGATCCCCATTCCCAGTCAGGTCCTCGTACCACTTTTGCTCCCTGAAAGATGCCCCTGAGTGGGATTCGAGGGAGGCCCTGTCGGGGACTCAGCGTGACCCTGTAAGGAAACAAGTCCTAAGCCATGAAGGGAGTATGGTGGTCAGGCTTGCTCTACCCACCTTGTACCTGGGCTTAATGCCATCAGGGTCTACAGGATGGGTATTCTGGACCCCAGGCCAAACTATTACCCTCGCATGGCCTTCCCAGCAGACCTCTACACTTTGGGAAAAGGAACAAGCTACCCTACCCAGTGTCTCTGGGCTTGGAGACCTTCACCAGACTGGGGAGGGCCCTGAGATTACTCCTGGGATGTAGTGTGTACAGCGGTCCATGTGTGCCACCTGGACAGCAGCAGGGGAAGAGCCTGGCCCAGAGGAATGAAACGTTATCTGGCCATCAGCAGAGACAGCTGCTCTGACTTCTGCTGGCCAGAAGAGGCCTATACACTTCTCCACATGGGAGAGATCAAGGAGGTAGAGAATGAAGGACGGTACCTGAGTGCCTTCCCAGGTCAATTCAACAGAGACCTATCTCCCACCCTCGCCTCTCTGCATCAGGCCAGGACCACTCCCAGCTGGACCTATGGGCTGCCACCTAGAGTGAGTTGCCCAGTGACAACCCTCCTTGCCAGACCTGGCACCACCGTGGGATGCTGTATGTTGCAACAGCCTCCACTACCCATGTGGCTACCCAGAGGCCACCTCAGTGCTCCAGGTTCCAACTGTACTGAAGAGTTACATTTGCCTGGCTCTAAGCCTTCCATGAGAAATGGGGAGGTGTGATTCTCAGACTCTAGCGTAACCTGACCCTGGCTATTCTTCAAGGAACTCCTGCAGGGAGCACCTGCCAGGCACTTGGGAAGTGAGTCAGCCAGAGGCTAAGGGCTGGCTAGAGGTCAAAGGTACCAGTCAGAAGGCCCTGGGGAGGTAGGCTGTTGCCTAGGGAACTCACGGGCGTGAGTGGGATGTCTCATAGCGCTCGAAGGCGTGAGTAAGGTCATGCTTGTTATGCATGTAGCACTGCGTGCAGAGGTCATAGTCAAAGCAGACTCGACACTTCCAACGCATGCCACGAAGCCCATGTTTCTTGCAGCAGTCACAGATGATGTTGGGGTGGCGGATACCTAGGGGGAGGGTGGGTAAGTGAGGACCTGCTGCTCTCCTGTTGCCGGGCCAGCCCACCCACAGCTGGGCATCACCACACACCGATTTGGGCGTTGTCATAGAGCAGCAGGTCATGGGCACCTTGGTAGCCAGCTCGATAGTTGGTACGTGTGCCCTGGTCCCACTGAACAACAACTGTACGGTCGGGGGTCGAAGGGCTGCCATGGCGACCAAGCTCCACCACGGTGCCCACACCGCCCTCACCGCCATCCTGCTGGCCCCACTTCCAGTCCACTCCGCGTACCACACGCATGCCCACCTGCACGCCTGCATGCGGGTCCAGGTCCATGGTGAGTGGGGAGTTCAAGGACCTGCAACAGAGAGCACCCTCAGCCTGTGTCAGAAGAACGTGACCTAGCTCGTCACATGGTGAGATGGCTGCCCGGGAGAGAAGGATGAGTCAGGGTCAGAGAAAACTAAGCTAAGAGAACAAAGAAGAAAGGACAAGAGGGCCATGGGAAAGCCAGGAGCAGGGCCTACAGGCCAGGACCAAGGAAGCCAGGACAGGAGATGAGGAGAGAGGGGGAGGGGCAGCAGAACAGAGCTGGCAGACATGAAGGGCAGTGGCTAAACGCAGGACTGCCTGATGCAGCTCTCTGTGGAAGTCACTACAGTGACTGGACAAAAGGGAGCTAAGGTTGGGAACATCGTAAACAGACTGGCCCAAAGGACCAGGAACTGACATGGCACAGGGGCCTCATGCTGGTGGATCTACTTCCAAAAGTCTACACATGAAGCTCCATCGGTACATGTGCACTCTAAAGCTAGAGCTGGACATGATGGTGCATCCTTTAATACCAGAACTCAGGAGGCAGAGGCCAGAGGTTCTCTGTGAGTTCAAGACCAGCCTGGCCTACACAGTGAGTTCTAGGCTAGCTAAGGCTACATACCTAGAACCTGTATCCAAAATTAATTAGCAGTAAAGCTCATAGATGTATACTGTAGGCATCTATCTTTCAGAAGCAAAGACTGTTTTTCTGTGCAGCTCAACACTATGACAAGCCATTTCTATTTCATCCATTTAAGCACCACGCCCTGTAGCTGGGAAGGCGCTGAGGCCACTTAGGATGAGTGACACCAGCAGTCCTGTTCTAGCACTCATGCTCAGGCGGCACAAGAGGCTGAGAGCTCACCCCAACCTGGCTTGGCTGCGGCTCAAGACTATTTTGAGGCAGCTGTCAGCCTTACATGGTCCTGCCAATCTATCTAGGGCCCTAGTGGCCCTACTCAGCCATGAGGCAGAGGCCAGATCAGAGCTAAGTGAGCAGCAAGAGTAAGACAGCACACACCAGCCTTCTGACCCTCCTCCAGTCCTTGCCCCAGACTGGCCCCCTCCTGGCCTACCCAGGCCAGAAAACATTCCTCACTAACAATCATGAAGCCACAGGTGGGCAATAAGGAAGACTATAGCCTTGTTTAGCTATATACACTAGCTGAGGGTGGCCTGAGCACCACAGGCTGTCCCAGAGCCAAGCACAGTACCCAGAGTCCTGTGTTACACACACGGCACTGCTACACGCCAACTTTGGGTGTGTACAAGCCTGGTGCCTGCATATGTCTGTACGCCACATGTGTGCAGGGCCAGAAGAGGCCAAGGAGTGTGCGAGCTGGCGGTGAGACATCCCGTGGAGGCCGGGGGTTGGCCTGCAGGTCTTCTGACAGAGCAGGCTGTATTCTTAATCACTAAGCATTTCTCAAGTCCCATCTGAATCTCTTATTCCTATCCTGGGGCCCAGCACTGCTAGAATACAGCAGAAGCAGGTAGGCACACTGTCCTGGCTCACTGCCTATGAAAAGCCTTCCCAAACTCTGTTTCTGAGCTCTGTTTCTTCAGAGGATCCCCCTCATCTGTCCATGGGCCATGTCTGTTCTCTCTTTACCTCCTCTCCATGAGCCTACATGTGGCACCAGGGCCTGATGCCAGAGGAATCCTAGCTTCTTCCTCTTCCCACAGAGGAGGGACAACCCCAGAGCAGTTGCAGTAAGAACAAACACCCAAAACTTTTTGGTGCTAGTGAGCCCCAGACAAGGGGAGGGTCTAAAGGCAGCTGGCTCTGGTCCTCTACAGTCTGTGTAGCCCCGCCTCCTACAGGTGTGGCCAGAGCAGTCCCTTGCTGCACTTGGGGGATCCAAGGTCCCCCTCAATTCTGTAATCCCTCTGGTCAGGCAGCTTAGTTCAAAAGGCCTTGGAAGGCAGCCAGCCAGTCCTTTCACTGCCCTACCTCATGTCTAATTAGTCTCAGGCCTTGCCACACTCAACAAAGACTGAATAGCTGAGATGCAGAAGACACAATAAACGGAGGGGAGCTTGTGCTTGGCTCCTGTAGTAACTACAGACTCAGTTTTGATGGTCCAGGTAGCACAGACCCTGTAACACCAAACACTGTATGCTCACTGCAAGCCAGACACTGGTTCCGCACCCGGAGAGGCAGAGATTCAACACAAAACAAGGAGCACAGTTTCAGTGCTTGGCTTGGCTCCACTGCCCCTCCCTGGTAGTGGCCATGGCTGTACTACTGGGCGCTATCCTGGAGGGAAATCAACGAAACAGGTATGCTGGAGTGGGAATGAGATCTCCTCACTATATCTTCTCAGCCAAACAACGTCTCACTACCTGATCACCAAAGTTCCCAGTCTTGCCATTTCCTAGGTCCTTGCTGTGAGCTCAGATTCTCTCCATGTAAATCTCCTCAAAGTGCAGGTAGTCTCAAGCTAGGCATCTCCATCCATTCCCAGCATCCTCTATACAGAAACCTTCCTTGTACACGTGACTGAAGTTGGAATCATCTAAGACAGTGGCCTGTGAGCACAGAGCTAGCACTGCTCTTCAGAGACACAGCTTTGCCTCTGCCAGGCTGCTGATTTCACATTAACCTTCTTTCCTGCTGCTCGAGTTCATCACAGCTGGGAAGACATATTAAGAAGACCTCATTCCCACTCCAGCATACCTGTTTAGCCAAAGCAAGGCTTGTCATAATAGAGCCTCAGACTCCAACAACAGTGGGTTCAGGCAGCTGCTCAACTAGCAGAGGATGCTCTGACAGCCACACCCTGGACCCAGCCCAGCACTGAAATAAAAGGGTAAGGGCAGAAAAGACTAAAGCCAGGCATGGTGGTGCACACTTGTAATTCTTGCATTTGGGAGGCTGAGGCAATAGGTGCTCAAGTTCAAATCTGCTCAGGATGACATACAAGACCTTATCTCAAAAGAGAGAGGGAGAAGTAGGGAAAAAGGAAGAGGCAGGGAAGGAGAAGGAGAAAAAAGGAAGAGGAAGAAGAAAAAGAAGAGGAGAAAGAAGAAAAAGCAAAGGAAGAAGAACCAACAACAGATCCTGTGGTCACTCACGAGCTGTGTGGCACATCCCTGTTTCTGAGATCAGCTTCTCAGCCACAGCTTATGGGCTGATGGCCCCACCAACCACTTGATGATGGGCCTTTTACAAGACAGAGTGAGGTGGGCTTCAAACATGACCACAAGCATGGTCTATGTGTGGCCCTGCCTTCAGCAGAATGGGCAGAGGGCAGAGGGCTCATGGGAAGGGTACCCAGCAAGGTCTAAGAGAATCAGGGCCAGGCCTCAACCCCTGACTCCACACCTGATAACAGAAAGGCTACCAGGTGCTCCAGCCTGTCAGCGGCCTGTCCTGAGAGGCACCTGTGTGGCCATCATGCCTGGTTAAGCAAAGCTCTCCTCAGCCCTGGCCAGTGACCTGCCAGTCTCAAGGGCTGCCTCCGGTCAGAAGCACAGAAAGGGCTTTCTGCCCATTACCAGCATCCCAATGCCTAAGGCTGCCCAACAGACGGCAGGAGTACAAGCAAGAGATTCCGTACACAACTTCATTCACAGTCTTCCCTAAGGCACTGCGGTGTGTAAGCACTAGGAAGCACTCAGCACTTGTAGCACATGCATCTTGAGAGCCCCTGTTCCTCTCTCCCCATTACCTGTACCCTGGAGGTCTTAGGGTCTGCACTCTCCACCTTGCATGGCGGTACCTGACTGGGCGCTCCTTACCTGAGCTGGGCCTCTGGCGATGCCTCCTTGCTGCCTCCTAGATCATAGCTGCTGCACAGTCAGACAGGAGACAGGATTCCCGGGCCTCAACAGCAGCTGGATATGGCAATCTATGACACTACTAGAACACCCAATGGCAGTCCCTCCCTTCTCCCTCCAGGCCTCTACACCTTGTTGACAACCTACCATCAGCATCCCATTCCTATGATACCACTCTCTGAGAACAGAAAAGTTCTCCAGGAGTACATGGAATGGCACATAGCACAATGAGAAGCAGGAAAGCAGAGATGAGATTGAAGCAGACTGGGGAAACGTCTCCATTTTGAACTCAGCTCTTGTTCTCATCCACCTAGAGGGCCTTCCTCTTTGGACGGCATGGGAACCCTGGCCACAATGAAAGGGTCTGCCTACTGCATGATCAACAGAGAGCCTCGGGGAATGAGGCCACTTCAGAATGGAGTTTTCTGACAAAGGTCTTATCCTTTAAGCTTATCTGGCCATTGATTGACCAAGCACTACAAGGCCCAGGGCAAAGTCAAAGGGAAGCTGGAGCCTAGCACACCGGGCACAGCACTAGGTGAGAGAGTGAGGGGTCCTACTGTGCCCAGCCCCTGGGCAAGTCCAAGAAGTGGCCTGCACAGCACTTTGTTCTCAAGCTAGCAAGCCTGCAAACCCAAGTGAGCATATGCTCAGGGTGTGCACAGAAGTCCCTGCTGAAACGCAGGGCTGGAGACCTGTCTTGAGGAAGCACAGCCCAGCTCTCTGGGGTAAATGCATCCTCCCGGGATCTTACTACTATTGCCCTTTCGGGGCCTTTCCTGCTGTGACAGCTATTCCTGGTAAACATCTTGACTACATCTGAATTTAACTAAAGCGCAAGCAGGTGGGCACACCTGTGAGGGATTTTTCTTAATTAAATCATTTGACGTGGGAAGACCCACCTTTAATCTGAATCTTTTGAGCTGGGAAGATTCGCCTTTGATATGGGACCTAACTTCTGGGGGAAGCCTATATAAAGAGCAGGGAAGTAAGAAACTTTTTGCTCTTATCTGCTTGCACTGACTATCAAATCACTGGTATCAGGGCCTGCTTCTTGATTCTAACATGCACTGAATGGCAGCTGCGACATCCAGCCAGTGGACAGAATTACTGGATTCTCGGGCTTTCCATTAGGAGACCATCACTACTGGGCTAGCTAGATCACAGCCTATAAACTACCCTAATAATTTCTTTTCTTGATGGCTGTGGTGGTGCACGCCCTTGATCCCAGCTCTCAGGAGGCAGAGGCAGGTGGGTCCCTGTGAGTCTGAGGCCAGCCTGGTCTACAGAGCCAGTTCCAGGGCTGTTACACAGAGAAACCCTGTCTCAAAACCAACAACCAATAAGTCCCTTATATACATAAAGCTTCATTCTATCAGTTGTGTTCCTCTAGGGACTCTGACTGATACACCTGCCACACATCCCAACAACTACCACAAGCCAGCCCTTCCCACTAAGTAGGAAGCCTCTGCGTCCCTTCTTCCATCTTCTTGCCCTAATTGACAAGGGTCTTGAGAGGATAGTACTGTGTGCCCCATGTGTCCTGAAACCTGCCAAAGCTCCCAAAGACAGGAGCAGCCTTACAGAAAATTTGGTCCTGTGTGTGTGGGGTACCTGAAGTCTGAAAGCATTGTCCTGGAGCTCTGCACAGTACAGCTCCAACAGTCTATCAGCTATGGCCAGGCATACGAACCACCTCACTTTCAAACTCACATTACACATCACCAAACCGATAGAAAATATGTTTCAGGGTGCTAAAAACAACAATGTGCTCCATGTCCCACCATCTCAGTGGGAAATGTACCCACAGAATTAACTGATTTTTCCTTTGCCAGAAACACTGGGCTCTGCCATCAGACTCTCCCTGGCCAGTCTTCAAACACCCCTGGAGCTGCTGCTATAGACGTCTACAATTATAGTGGAGTGTGTCAGAGTATGGTTGACAAATGTGCTTCAGCAGAAGCAGAACTCACCTTAGGCCAGGCAGTCTTCAACCCCAGCACTCAGAAAGCAGAGGCAAGCAGATCTCTGCGAGTTCCAGGCCAGCTGCGTCTATGGAGCTAGTTCCCGACTCCAGAACAAAGCTACAAAAAGAAACCCTGTCTTGAAGGGGATGGGGAAAACTCACCTTAGGACACACAGAAGCCTCTAGTCAGCATCCCAGGCATTTAGTTGCTACTTCCTGGGCCACAAATTTTCTCAGCCACCAAAACTTCCTGTGGGAAACTAGCAGCCATTGCCAACAAAGAATGCAGCCAACCAAGCAGGTAGGCAGGAGCCAGGCTGGGGAAAGATCATTTCAGAGGCAGTTTTACACACAGTATTTACTACCATAACCAGACAGTGGTCATTGTGGTTGCTGTTGCTACCAGTGTTTCTTCCTTTAAGAAGCAAGAAACTTTTAAAAAAAAAAAAATGTGGCCCTGGCTAACCTGGAACTCACTGTGTAGACCAGAATGGCCTAGAATTCTTTCCCAGCAGTGGGATTAAAAGCATGTGTGGGGGAACTAGAGAGATGGCTCAGAGGTTAAGAGCACTGGCTGTTCTCCCAAAGATCCTGAGTTCAATTCCCAGCAACCACATGGTGGCTCACAACCATCTATAATGAAATCTGGTGCCCTCTTCTGGCTTGCTGGCTCACAAGTGGACTGAATACTGTATAAAGAATAAATAAATAAATCTTTAAAACAAGCGTGTGGGACACTATGCCATGAGAGAAGTGAACACCCCTTAATAGGTCAGAATTGTCCCTTATTATGTGAATGTTCTATTGGAAAGCCCCACGTAGCCACAATAATTCAATCATGTTTATTGTGTGAATGTTAGCGGATTGCCTTTATTCAGACGAAAAGTGACAAGACACAGAGACACTCAGGACTAACGCTTATCTCCCTACACCTGTGGTGCCTGAGACACTGCTGAATTGAAAATGTGTGGCAAAACTGGTGCATTAGAGGCCCCTACCAGGTAGGTGGGCATCCTCGGTGCCAGCAGACACAAACCATGTGAACCTAAGACACAGAGGCCAGATCAGATCTGCCCCGCATCCATATATCTGCTGGAAGCGCCTATGATCCCAGCACTCCGGAGGCAGAGGCAGTCATATGAGACCAGCCCGGTCTACAGAGTGAGTTCCAGGACAGCCAGGGCTAAAACAGAGAAACCCTGTCTTAACCCCCCCCCCCAAAAAAAAGACACCTGCTGGGAGATACCCATTAAGGTTCAAGGGTGTCATGGCTGCTAATCCGGTCATCTAGCTAGAGGACTGCAAGTACACCGCAGCTCCGAGTTCACCACCCTGCCTGGGGCTGACCTTGGGTGGGATAATGACTGATACTTGTTGCATCAGAAGCAACAGGCCAGAGTGGACCGTGCAGCCGGGAGACCTTCTATAAGGAACCAACCTTGCTCTGTCCCCAAGCCCGCTGGCATCTCTGCTTTTCTCATTGGTTCTGAACCCAGAGGAGGCAGGAAGGACAATTTCTCATTGCCCGATCCTCTCAAGCATATTAAGACACAAACACGAGCCCTGACATAACGTCAGACGGCACCCTCAAGGGAAACTAATCAAACCCAAACTGTCAGGCCCCAGTTGTCGAGTGCTCACCTGTCTGGAGGTCCAGTGTCCCCCACCCGCCTAAGAATCGGGCAGGAACCCTGCTGCTTGGAGACTTGGGACTGGCCTCCGCCGGGCTGACCTTCCGGGAGAGCCCCCCGGAGATCCAACCCTGTGGCCAGTAGTGCTGAGCCGCAGTTAACGCCTGAGAAAGGACAGACGCCGCTGCTCGCTTAAAAAGCTGCCAGGGGTCCGGCGGCTGGGACTCTCTGCATCACCCCCACGCACCGAGAACGCGCGCCGGGCACGAGCTGTGTCCAGGGGCGAAGGACCAAAAGCCTGCCGCGCGCAAGGGCCGAGGACGCCCGCCCGAGCTGTAGCCCCGCGAGGCTGACCAGGGCTCCTAGGCTAGGTGCCCCCGCCCCCGCCGCCGGGAGGCGCCCGGCCCGGGACCCCGCTCGCCGGGAGTTTCCGCGCCCGTTCGACCCAGGAACCCCGGGCCTTGAGCGGCGCAGAGGCTGACAGCGGATCCTCGGCTCGTCACCGAGGCGCCAGCTACACCCCGCAGTCCTCCGCCGCCCGAAGGCGCCTGGCAGGGCCGGCTGGCCGGCGCTGGCCCACCGGGCAGCCCCACGGCCCCCCGACCACAATCCCGGGCCGCCGCACAGGCTGCCGGGAGCTGTAGTTTGCGACGCCGGCCCGGGGGCGGGGCAGACAGATCCAAGGAGGCCCTGCGCGTGACGCAAAATGCTCCGGGTCAGGGGCGGGGCGTAGAGCTCCCGGGAGACCCTGCGCGTGACGCAAGCGTCTGGTCCAGCCGCCGGCGGACCGGCAGCCGCGGTGGCCGGGGCCGGCGGGAGCTCTGCTTAGCTAAAGGAGGGCCTGCAACCCCGCAAAGAGGGATGCCTTCAGGGAGAGAACGGGGTCGGGGGAGTGAGGAGGCGAGGCCCTCAGGGTCACGCCGGAAGTGTGTCTGGGCGGAGCCCACGGTCTCCGGCGCCTCGCTAGCTCCCAGGACGCCTTCTGACGCTCTGGAGACAAGTTTTGGGTGACGTCTTGCCTGAAGTGGGCGGTGTTTCCAGAGGTGTGGCGAAAGCGCATCTTAAGTAACCCTTTTGGTTTAAATTTGGGGGGATATTTCGCTAGGTAGACATGCAGCAGCATAACCTGGAACTCACCATTTTGACCAGGCTGGCCTCGAACTCTTAGCGCCCCGCCTGCCTCTGTCTCCTGAGTACTGAAATTGAAAGCATACACCACCACACACGGCACGACTTACTTTGTTTTAAAATTCAGTCATGCCAACTTTTTGTTTGTTTGTTACGTTTTCCTGCCGATCTGGGGTAGGGAAGGGGTCAACTGAGCAACCTCGACCCAGGTACTGATTTAATCCTACAGGCCTCAAGCTAAAAAGCAGCCACCCAGGCCTTTGTGTTTTTAAACTGCATACTACTTTGGTATACAGCTCTGTGGAGTTCTTCAGGTCATAACAATTTGGTTCTACAAAATTCTAAACAGGCCTTGCCTCCATGGGCAAGGTACGTCCATGTTCAGACTGTCCCTTCACCCAGCTTCCTGTCCAAGATAATTTATGCCCCTATAGTGCACTACCACACTTGAACCCAGTCCAACCCTACACAGTCTTTTTTCTTTTCTTTTTTTTTCCTTCCTTCCTTTCTTTTTCTTTTTTCTTTTTTTTTGTTCTTCATTTACTTTGTGGGAATAGAGCACAAGTGTCATGACCCTCATGTGAAGTCAGATTCTCAAGGTGAGAGACCAAAAGGATCAGTGCCTAATATTTTAAAGTTTAAAGCACAAGCCTGAACTAAGGCCAGCTAGGTGGAGACATGTCCAGCCACCTGTGGGAAGAACTCGCCTTACTGCCTTCTTTTCCTGTCTACCAGAGATACAGTTGCTAGGAAACTGGCCCATCCCCCTAGGAAGGGAAGCTAGACCATTAATGGTTTGGAGGCCTGCCTGTAGCCAATCAATTCAAAATGCAACATCCCCTTTTGCGTTTTGACCAATAGAGGCTTGCCAGGAAGAATCCCCCTGCTTTGGGTGTGCTGAGAGGGACAGAACTCTTTAAATCACCCAACTAACCTGAGCACGAGGCTCTCAGCTCTTACCACTTTGGCCGTGAGGGTATGTGAGCCCAAGCTGTAGCTTGTAATAAAAAGATCCTCATGTGTTTTGGGGTCTCGAGAATCGGGCACAACAAAGGAAGTGTCTTTTTTTTTTTTTTTTTTGAACCAGCATCTTACTTTTGCCAGGGTTGACCTGGAACACCATAGGACTGTAATCCTACTATCTTAACCTTTCAAATGCTGGAGTTTATGGCCAGGAGTCACCCTTTAGCTTCAGACTTTGTTTATCTTGTGTGTCAGCAGTTCTAGTTTGTTTGAGTGACTGGTTGGTTGGTAGGGTTAGTTAGTTTTTGAGATGGGATGATCTCACTAAATAGCCCTGGCTGGCCTGAAATTCTCACGTAGCCCAGGCTAACCTGGGATTCAGAAAGATTCACCTGCCCCTGCTTCTTCAGTGCTAGGATTAAAGGCAAGCACCACCATGTTGTTGTATGTTTTATGCTGTGCTAGGGGAAATGACATTGAGAAGAAAAGAGGGAATGAAGAACGTAGGACAGTGGAAGGCCTTTATTTTGGTGGGAAAACCTGCTGAAAGGTCTGTGAAGGAATTAGAGTCCCCCCCCCCCCATCTTACAAGCTGGAATAATTATAGGGAAGAAAAGAAAGGGACTGGGAAAGAGGTGAAAAGTTTTCTTTTTGGCCTTGGCTGTTGCTAGGTGTAACGGAAGAGTGATTGATGAGTAGTGAGCGAAAGAATAGGTGGCTGAGTGATGGGGGCACACATCTTCAGTGTCAGCACTTGGGAGGCAGAGGCAGGCAGATCTCTATTAGTTTGAGGTCAGCCTGGTCTACAGAGGGAGTTCCAGGACAGCCAAGTCCATATAGAGAAATCCTGTCTTGAAAAAATGAGAGAGAATGTCAGGTGATCAGCAAATATCTCTGTTGAGCAGCGATTACCAGGGATCTGATCTGCTAGGAAGCAGTTCTGGGACACTTGTCTCCACTGAGCCAAAATGGAGAACTTTTTCAAAATGCCATGGGCATGGCTAACATTAGGTCTGGAACCCAGAGCTTCATGCATGATACCAAGCATTCTACTAATCGAGCCACACCCCCTAGCCTGCTTTCTATGGAGTGTTTTGTTTTGTTTTGGAGACAGGGTTTCTCTGTGTAGCCCTGGCTGTCCTGGAACTCAGTCTGTAGACCAGATCTGCCTGCTTTGCCTCCCACGTAGAGAGATTAAAGGCTTGTGCCCCATCTAGCCTGCTTTCTAGTATTTTTATAGACCTCTCTTTTTGCTGATATGAGGTGGCTAGTATTTAAATGTTCCAAAATTTTCACCTCTCTGTAACATTGTCCAAAGCCAGCAGTTCCCATGATTCCTGCAGACCTCACAGAGCCCTCTATTCTGGTGCTCCATATTAGACCGCACAGCGATTTGGTAAGAAGCTTTAAGTCTCTGCTGTACTGAAGTCCCAGATTCTCATGTTTTGGTCCTCTGCCTCCTGGAATCCAGGCTGTGCTTCTTCTTGGTTTGCTCTTGTTTGGCTAAGGCCAGCCTTCTAGTCACAGACTGGGAGCAATGCATGTGTGTATGTGTGTCTGTTCTGTTGGGGCTGCCCAGGCTCCCCTTTCTTGTGGGCTGACTGTGAACTTCTTCCTGATGCTCCTTGTTCTCTCTGCAGGCTTGATAACTCAGTCCAGACCTAGACTGTGATGTACTTCACTTGTGACCTGGCTAACCACATAGGAACTGGCCCTTGCTTTGAGCCAAACCCCTTAAACCCTCACATAATGTCCCTTCCCTGTTGGGCTCTGTAAACGTGTAGGAAGAGCCCTGTCACTCACAGTGGCCCTGACAATGCATCGCAGCACAGGGTCACTGATGTCACTAATGGTTTGGTAGTTAGGGCTTCTATTTTTGGAATCCCAACAGGCTCCATCTCTTCGAGATTTGGGCAGACCCTTGAGGGGTAGGCCCCTGCCACTGCTATTCAGCCTAATGGAACAATTGCTATGTCAGCAGGATCCAAAGAAATGTGCTGGGGAAAAAACTGACTGACTCAGGAGAACTCTGGATGGTACCTCGGCTGATGTCAGACTCTGTCGTAGCTGTCCTTGGAGTATGCAGGTGTTCCAACAGTTCCAGAGAAAGAAACCTGAAGGATCTGAAACTGAAAGCACCACTGAGGAAGTCCAGCTTAAGGAGCCTTGGCTGGCCTCTGAGGTGGACAAAACCTTGGCAACAGAACTCAGTGTGCGGAAAAGTGCAAGAGAGAGGGCCTGCCTAGAGCTACGTAGGGGCTGCCTCAGTTTTGCTGCCTGGAGAGATTTGAGCAGCAGTGAATGTGTGTCAGTGTGACTCAGAGGCCACTGGACTGGAGTTGGCAGATCATGCAGGCTGAGAGCAGGGTGGCCATCACCTTTGTCTCCCAGCATGGTACACCAACCATGGCAGAACTGCCAAGGTTTCACTCCATGGAGGATCATTCAAGGGACTGGAAGATCCTTGGGAAAGACAGATTCCACCATAGCCTCAGAACAGCTTTAAGCATCTGCATATCATGGCTCACACCTAAAACCACAGTATATGGAAAGCTGAGGCTGGAGGATTGTTGAGTTCCAGGCCAACCTGAACCCATCTGAAAACCCCACAGCAAAATAGCTGTAGGAGACTCAGTCTCTGGGTGGAAGTTCTGAAAAGTTAAACAGAAGACTGTTGTCACCATCTGTGGACAGGTGGTGTCTGTGGAACAGTATCGCCTCCAAGAACACAATAGCCGCTGTTCACAGCCTAGAGACTCCAGGAGGGAGCATCACTCCTCTTCCTTCCCAGTGCTGGGATCAAGTGTGAACCATCACGCCCAGCAGATGGTCACATTTTTTAAAATGAAGTTGGGCTGAGTTTCTAGCTGAGTAAAGTGCATGCCTAGCATACCTGAAGTCTGGGTTTGATTCTCAAGCACAAAAGTTAAATAAAAGAAATAAAAATAGAAAGTGCTGGTATGGTTGGGAACGTGGCTCAGTTGGTTGGAGAATATTCTCTAGCATGCATGCAGCTCTGGATTCCAACCCTAGCCCCCTGTGAACATGATGTAGTGGCATGCCTGTAATCCTAGCTCTCAGGAGATGAAGGCAGGAACATCACAGATTCAATATCACTCTCAAATATATAGTAAATTTAAAGTCAGCCTTGGATACATGAGGCCCTGTCTAAAAAAAAAAAAAAAAACTGTTGGCACAAACAGAGAGAAAATAGAGCCCTGTGCATTCCTGGTGGAAATGGAAATTATTGCCTTGGATGTGGTGAATGGTTTGGTGGCTCCTCAAATAAAATATTATAACCTAGAAATTCCATTGTTAGGTATATAAACAACAGAACTGAAATGTTTGGGATTGGAGAGATGGCTCCCAAACAGGAAAAAACATATTTGGGTGGGAGACTGGAGAAATGGCATGGCTGTTAAGGGTAGTAGCTGCTCTTCTAGAGGACCTGATTTGGCTTCCGGAACCCACATGGGGCAACAACCATCTATGACTCCAGTTTCAGGGGATCCAACACTCTTTTGACCTCTCTGGCACTACACACTTGTGGTGCACAGATAATACATTAAGGCAAAGCATCCATATAAATAAAATTAAAATGAACAAATTAAAAATTATGTTATTTACAAACTACTCATTCTAGGTAAACTTGTTGCTGAGTATGGTGACTCATGCCTGTAATTCCAACATTCAGGAGGCTGAGGCAGGAGAATCACAATGAATTCAAGGGCAGCCTAGGATGTATAGCTAGCTCAGGACAACCAGACTAAAAAACAAACAAACAACAACAAAAATAAAAACACAAACTCATCCTCCCCACAAAAGGTATCAGCTGAAATGGAGTATAAGGCAGTCCCATTTATCTGAGTTATCTAGAAGACATTAATTCCCGGTTACAAAAACTTATTCTCCAGGCACTTTAGGTGAGAAATGACAGCTTAACAGGTGATAGATTTTCTTTGGATTTTGAAATATTTTGTACAGATGGGGTTTGTACAACTTTGAGGGTATAATGAATACTAATGAACTTCACTATTAAAATGGCTAATTTTTTTTTTCCAGACAGGATGGTGTCCAGTAGCCCAGGCTTGCCTCAAACTCTGTGTAACTCAGGATCAAGCTGACTCCACCTCTGAAGTTCTGGGATCCTGGAACACTGTACTGTGCCTAGTTTATGCACTACTGGGGCTCACTCCCACAACTTCATGCATGCTGGGTGAGCACTGTACCACATGAGCAACATCCCTATTCCCTAAAAGAAGTGTGGGTGTTTATGTCTATGTGTTTGCACATATGTGCATATACCTGTAGAAGCCAGAAGCTAGAGTTAGAAGGGTTATTCTGTGTTGGTCCAGAATATTGAACAGACCTTCTGTAAAGCAGGAATTTTGATGGGCTGACTACTTGGTCTCTGCAAAGTTGGACAGTCAATTTCTCAGTGTCTTGCTTGTTTAGTTGGATAGACAGCCTGCTATCATCAGTTGAAAGGTATTTTTTTTCCTCCAGTGGCTATCTTACCATATTCTGTAGGTCTCTGAAGTGTTTAAAGACCATTTATTTATCTACTGTTATTTTAGTGCATAATCATATTTCTCTATCTATCTACTATACTATCTCTAGTATATTTGAATAATGTTGCTTCTAACTATGTAGTATCTGCTTCACCTTGAAAACATACACAGGAAACTAAATAAAGTTTGCTTCTCTATTTAACTAAACTAGTATATAACAAGACTACAATTAAGATTACTTGTAGGTGATTAATTGTTAACTTGTGTCTCCCATTAATCTGAACAGTTTGCAATAGTTAGCTTTCATAAGACTAGACCTTTATATCACATTTTAAAATGAGCTGCTTATGTACAATACAACAAATAATAGTCAAACATAATAACCTTAAATTTCTATCAATATACATAGTCAAACAAAATAACTTTAAACTTCTATCAATATTCAATAGTTAAACAAAATTAACTTAAATTTCTTAGTCCATAACAAAGTATAATATTTGAGACTAGTAGATTCTATGTTTTGTTTAAAAAAACAACTTTTTATTCCCTTTTTCCCTCCTTTCCCCCATCATTAGATAAGAGAGAGATAAGAGAACAGAGAATGGGGAGGGGAAACCTTGTTTTCCTTCCTGACCATAACCAAGCACCTAGATGACAACAAACAACACTAACACATCAAAAACGTCCACCCACCTCGTGGGAGCAGGAGCATAGTGTTCTTGAAATTACTTGTCTGGAGGTAAAGACATCTTTTGGGCCCCCTATGACAATTGAGATATTGGCCAAGTCTCGGGAAAGCTAGCTATCTCTTTTTTAATCCCGGCTCTGTGTTGTCTGTCCAGTCACTGTGGTGTCTGTCCAGTCTTTGCATTGTCTCCCCAGTCTCTGTATTGCCTGTCATTTGGGCTAGCCCTTTTGAAGTTGATTTGCAAATTTTTGAGAAATCAGTAACTGAGGCAGTTTGTGAGGCTGAATCATCTGGGCTATTTGCTTTGTGAAGACATTCATGTCTCCGCTGATAGGTTTTCTTGGTCAGATCTAATCCTTATAAATTTTGTTATGTTCTTTCATTCCCTGTAGATACATTAGCATAACCACGTTCCCATCTCAAAATGATTACAGGTTTCCATTCTAATGTCAATACATCCTTATAGTATATTGGTTGACCCAGTTCCTAAGTTTTTTTCTATAACCCAGTGTCTCTCAACCACCAACATTAAGAAAATTTAGAATTAACAAAGCATTATTTAGCCTGTCCCTGGGGGGGGGGGGGGCTTTACTTTTCCTTTTGTTTAATAAGCGTCTTTTTTTCTTTTTAGGCACAATTAGCTCTTTCTACAACTGCAGGTTCTATAGGATTGTGTGGTATACCAGTAATGTGCTTTATATTATAATACGCAAAAAAAAAGCTTCATCTTATTGGATAAATATACAGGAGCATTATCAGTCTTAGTCTGTGTAGGTATTCCCATAATTACCATGATTTCTAGTAAGTGTGTAATTACACGATTTTCAGAACTTAAAGCAGTTGCCCTTGGGAACCCTGAGTATGTGTCAATGGTATGGTGTACACATCTTTTTTCCAAATTTTGCAAAATGAAACACATCCATGTGCCAAATCTTATTTCTTTTGGTACCCCAAGGGTTACTTTCAGCAGGTTTCTCAGACCTCTCCATGCCACTCGTAACTTTTCTAATTGTTCAATAATTTTTCCAACTTTTTAAAAAATTTAGAAAGACAATGAAACAAAAACAGAAAATTCCCTCTGGGAGAAAACTGGGAGAGAATCCACTGGCAACAGACACCATCTTACTGACCTCCTTAAACAGTATTTTCACCCTATCATAACCTGCTGTTTCTTCAATAGCACCAGAAACTAAATTACCCATAATGCCTAAGCCATGACTGGGCACCACCTGTAGGCTTCGATGTTTAAAAGCACCTACTTTATTTAAAGTTCTTAAATGCCTTTACATCCCATCCAACCCGTTAACTAGGAGAACATTAGGGAAAAGACCCTTCCTACTGGTAAGAGTCTATGGGTTCTTTGGGAGTTGCCAAACTCAGTCATCAGGATACAGCAAAGCAGCAGCAGCAGCACACATCAGCAGAAGTAGAATGAGTCAGTAGAAGCAGTGTTGTTATTTAAAAAAATGAAAATCCCAACTGTTCTATTTTACCAATAAAGACTCAAGAGCCAGATGCTGCGGTGAAAATCTGCTAGCTCATAGAGGCAGAGAAAGCACCCAGATGACCTTCATTCTTAGCTCAGGTCATGATGGAAACAGCCCAAAATGCTCACTAGCTCAGCTGACAGCCCAGCAGGAAAAGGCCAAAAACCCAAGGCTTGCTAGCTCAAAGCTCAAAAAGCCCCCAAAAGCCGAAGAGCTAAAACTCAAGAGCTAGAGAGCTAAAGCCCCTTCTACTTCTACACCCTGTCTTAAACACCCCTCAGCTCAAAGTCCTGCCTACTCTTTAATGCTGTCAGTTGGTTTCTTGCTCTGCCTCTTGAACTTTATTAAATCCTGTACACAGAAAACTCTTGGATTAAAGGTGTATGCTAGGGCTGAACCACACTATAATCACCTGTTTACAATAAATAGAAAGTTCTTGGATTAAAGGTGTGTGTTAGGGCTCAGCCTAACACAAGACCAATCAAGTCACAGGGTTTTAACAGTTTGCAATCTTGGGGTTCACAGTGGGATCAAATATCCTGAAACAAACCAACTAGACTCTGCCAAAGCAGAAAAACTCTCCCAAAGCCACAGGAGCAGTTCTCTGGAGTGCTTCTCCCTTCAAAGACCAGAGAAGGCTAGAGCCATTGCAAAACATGGTAATGCAAAAGATTAGAGATGTGGAAAGCATTGTCCTATTTCACTGTCTGTGGGCTTCTATTTAACCATTCTCAAAGTCCACACGAGGATGTTTTGTAGCTCACAAAAATCACAACCCTCACAAGAGGTAGCTTTCAGCTGACCAACATCATACCTGTCACAGGGGCTTTCCCTGGGAGAAGGGGAATGTTTTCCTCAGGGGAAAAACATTCTCAAACCCCATGCTTGGTGGCAAAACAAACCAACCAAACAAAAAAAACATATTCACATGACACAACTGAGTTTCCAAAGAAACCAGAAACTTCCAGTTCACTAAATACCGGCCCCAGGGTCTGGTTGATGTCCAGGAAAGAACATTCTCACATGCACCAAAGGATGTTGTGTGGATTTGATCCCTAATATTCTCTGATTGGTTAAAATAAAGAAAGGCTGGAGCCTGTAGTTGAGCAGAATAGAGGCAGATGGAGCTTCAGTGCCTAGTCTGGGGAGTCTCACAGGGACCATGAGGCTGGGGAAGCTGAGAGCAAGGACGTGGCCTGGTGGAGCACATGTAGCCCAGACAGGACAACTTATTGGCAGGAATTGGGAAATGCATCTGGGAGATAGCTAGACTAGTTTAGAAAATTAGTTTAAATCACTTCTGCCCAGTTATTGTGCAAAGGCCATTTAAATAATCAACAGGTCTCTGTGTCTTTTCTTCAGGAACTAAATGGTCTGAAGTGGGGTAGAAACCCCTAATAGATATTTAAAAGCAAAAGGGAATATAGAAAACCCCTGAAAAATTATCCTGCAACATTGAATAAAATGCTAAATATTTCTATTTTAAATTAATGAATGAAGGTGAGCTGGTGGTGGTATATGCCTTTAATCCCAGCAGGAGGGGGAGAGCTCTGTGAGTTTGAGGCTAGTCTTGTCTACAGAGCCAGGTTCAGTGTGAAAGAAACTTCTATCTGCCTGGTTCAGTAGTTGTCTTGGAGGCCTGCTGCCTCCTTCTTCTTGCCTATGCCTGGAAGTGAGAAGCTGGAAGTTGGATTCGATCAGTCAGCTTGGACAGGAAGTTTGAGCCCAACATCTGACTTGAACCAGGCAGCCAGAGTTCAAAAAGAACTAGAAAGGGTGAGTTTATTCAGCCGTAAGTCTCAGAGGCAGAAAACATTCCAGGCCTAGATTATATTGTACAGACACAGAAATCCTCCAAGATGACAACTAAATCAGGTGAATAAACATTACTTTTACACTAGCCAGTGTCAGTCTGAACCCTCTCAGAAGGACAAGAAGCTCAATAGCTCTACTATTTGTGTTTCTGGCCTCTCTATTTAGAACAAATGAAACTGAATTTCTACTTAGAGACATAAGGTGAACTCTCTATCTTGTTTAAAGAACTCTATAGAAAAACACCGTATACTTTTATCCCTATAGTGGAGGTTTTTGAAATTATATTTGCTTATTTATTTATTGAAGGGTTTAGTTCTCTGTTCCCCTCATGTATTTTTTTTAAAGTTTTGTAGGAGGCTAATAAACTGCCTCAGCTGGTAAAGGTGCTTGCCATCAGGGCCAAAGTACCTCATTTCAAACCCTCAGACCCCTATGAAGGAAGGAGAGAAATGACAACTGAAAGTTGTTCTCTGACCTCCATACTCAATGTGTTGCACAATATAATAAACAAATAATAAATAAATGTAATTTTCTGTGTGTATGGGTGTTTTCGCCTGCATGTATGATTGTACATTATATGTAGGCCTGGTGTCTGTAGAAGCCAGAAGAGGGCATCAGATCCCTTAGCACTGAAGTTACAGTGTAGAGCTGCCATGTGGATGTTGGGAATCAAAGCTGGGTCTTCTGGAAGAGCAGCCAGTGCTCAACCAATAAACTATCTCTTCAGCCCCATAAACTGTTGTTTTCTTTTGTTTTTATTTGGTTTGCTGATACAGGTCTCACTACGTAGCCCAGCTACCTTGGAACTTGCTATGTAGACCAGGTTAACCTCAAACTCCCAGATATCCAGTTTACTTTCCATCCTCGTGCTGGGGTTAGAGGTGTGTACCACCCTTTCTGGCCAATAAATGTAACTTAAAAGACACTTTAAACTGAGACAGGGTCTTACTGTGTAGTCCAGCTGGCTTCAAACTTAGAATACTGACTGACTCAGCCTTTGCAGTATTACAGAAATATACCACACAAATTAATTGTAAGAGAGGACACACACAGACTGCAAATTCTCAACACAAAGGAGATTTATCGCCCTGGATGGGCAAGCGGGGAGGGTGCAGAGGCATACAGCAGCAGCAGCAAGTGTTTTCTGCAGGAGTGGCATTTTAAGGAGAGAAAGGGTGAGTTGGTAAACCCTGACTGGGCACATTAGCCGAATGATGACTTTTGATTACTGGGCTTTTGGTGTTTCATCTCGGGAATGGGTCAGTGGTCAGATAAGGGAGTGGGCCTTGGGGGCTAGCTTTAGGAATGCAATCTAACAGCTGGAAACAAGGGAGAGGGGGGAGGGAGAAAGGGGGACACCTGTTAGCACCACCTGTGTCACATGTGGAAGGAGAACATCAACCCCTCCAGCATGTCCTCTGACTGGCACACATGCACTGTGGCATGGGCAAATACACACACAACACATGAAATTAAGGAAATGTAATTAAAAACATTATGTAGTCAGAAGGTGATGAATTTAAAGAAACTTTTAATGAAAATATCAACATGTTGGCATATGAGCACAGTGCTCATCAAAGGTGGTATTCGTGCAAAAGGACCAACATGCTGTAGGTAAATAGAGCTGTCTTCTTCCTGCTCTCAAGCCAAACTCTCCTCCAGACCTTGGGAACAATGGAAGTAGATTCCTCTGCTCTCACGGTAGCCAGCAGATGTAGCCCTGTCCTTTTTTAAAGATTTATTTATTTACTACGTATAATTAAAGATTTATTTACTATGTATTCTGTCTGCTTGTACACCTACACCTGCAGGGCAGAAGAGGGCACCAGATCTCATTATAAATGGTTGTGAGTCACCATGTAGTTGCTGGAATTGACCTCAGGATCTTTGGAAGGGCAGCCAGTGCTCTTAACCTTTGATCCATCTCTCCAGCCTGGCCTTGTCCGTCTTTATTGGCTCTTTGTCCCTTACCCATTGCCTCTTACCCAGAATCCAGTACCAGGGCTAACTATGTGCCCACAGTTCATAACTAGGTACCCAATGTGGGTGAGGATAGACCAGCTTCTTCTGTAGGGTCTGCAACTGAGAACACCATGGAAATCCAATTCATAGAGTCCCCATGTTTCAGGGCTAGTAAAAATGGCTTTGCTATCTCTCATGGCTGTGAAGCCCACACATGGGCTTGCTTCATCTGAGGCTAGAAGCGCATGTACCAGATTTCTGGCATCTTCTGTGTTTGGTTTCTTTTTTAATCAGATATTTAGTGTTAGAGCCGCAGCAGCTGACATTGGGGCAATCAACTCCTTTCCATGAGCTGTATGATAAGTCGGAACATGCAGTCCCGGCTCAAGTCACCTGCCAACCCCTGGGCAAGGGAAGGTCAGTCCCACCCAGACTACTCCTGGCCTGAGAAGGAGGATCCCCCAAGAGAACGGAATTACTCAACTAGAAATGGAAACAGCCCTGGGGGAGGCCGTCCCTTCTCCATACCCCACAACAGCCGCTGTATTCTGAAGGGCATTGTATTTTGGGCCTCCCCTTTGTACTTTGTTCTAATCCTCCATCTGGCTACCTAACCCATGATCACCTTCTGGGCATCCTGCCTGTGACTGGCTTCTTTACCTCTAGTTTCCAGCAGGACTACCCAGGAAGTTGGCTGTAGCCCAAAGAGGAGCCACCTGTTCCAGCCTGCTTCCTGTACTGTGCTCTTTGCAGAGTGGTGTCTGTGTTGATTGGTGGTAGTCTGTGGGCAGGGACTGGAAACATGCAGCAAGGAAGAGGTATAAACATAGCTCCAACAGGGCCCAAGATCTCACTATTCTTGCAAGTTCCAGTGGGGTGATTGGGGCTGTAGTGCTTTAACAAAGCCAAGTCCTGAGTCTGTGCTGACATAGAAGTAGGGACTATCCTAATTCAATTGGGAGAAAGCTGCAGCAAATAGGGGCAGCATGGAATGAGGTGCTGGTGGGAGCACCTTGGGGTCTCTATGGGCAGCATCGTTCTCCTTTCTTTGCTTTATTGGCTTAGAAATATTGGGTGGGAAGTAGGGCCTCCTGCCACCAGCCTCCTCTGATCCTGCTGAGGCTGGGATTGCCTTTTCCTGTCCTTGTCCTCCCTTGTTCTCACCTAAGATACCATAGACAGAATCATCCAGACTGGATAGAACAAAATCCTTATCCCCATAACCAGGCTCAACCCTGTGGAGAGAGAGTAGCTTTCTCTCACATGATGGGAAGCTGATAGAGTGCTGTCCTAGCCAGGAAAAGGTCAGTACTGGTGAGCCCCTGGCCCGCTGGAAGGCACCTGGCCCCAGGACAAGCTTGAGGCATGGATGAGTCAGATCTAGGGGAAGGGTCTGGCTAGTGTGTTTTTCAACTCAGCTAACTGTGCAACAGCTTGTCTTAGTCAGCACTCTATTGCTGTGAAAAGACACCATGTCACAGAAACTCTTATGAAAGCAAATGTTCAACTGGGGCTTCCTCACAGATTCCGAGATTGGTGGTATGCATGGTGACACACAGGCAGACATGGTGCTGGAGAGGCAGCTCAAAGTTCTACATCTAGAGCCATAGGAAACAAGAGAACACGGGCTTCAATGTCCACTACCAGACACACTTCCTCCAACAAGGCCACACCTACTCCAACAAGGTCACCTGATCGTGCCACTTACTAGTGACCAAGCATTCAAATCTATGAGTCTATGGGGGCCATTCCTATTCAAGCCACTATCTAGCTCTTCCTGCATCCCTCTAGTGTGGCCAGACCTTTGGCTACTTTATTTGGTTCTTGTTCCTAACTCCCTACACCACCCTTGTCTCTTCCAACCCCCCCCCCAACACTAGGTAGGAGAGAAAGAAGGTTAGAGGGGAAAGAGGCATTGGTCTCCTTAGACTACTTTCTGCTGATTAGCAGCCTCAAGTTCCTTGGGGCAAGTTTGACCTTCATCCTCAGGATATCTCCAATCTGCAGTCTAGCAAACAGCAGGGGGGTCAGCAGCCACAACCCTTTCTTGGGGTTTTGGCATTTATAAGAGTCTCCAGAATTCCAAACATAAACTATCTCCAGCTGGAAAAATCACTCACCTGCTAGAGCACTAAGCAAATCATATTCAGCTGCTGTGGACAGTCTGAAGCAGTCCCATATCCCAAACCTGGGATTAAAACAAAAACATATTCCTGTAACATTTCTCTGCTTTTAAAGAAACCAAAAATTCTCAATACAGTCTAGCTCTGCTTCCTGATGTGGCGTGGGATGAGCACTTGGCTGTCTTCATTCCAAAGATTGTGCTGCCTGGTCCATCTCTTGTGCCCATACCTATGTGCAGAGGAACTCTGGTGCCTGTATTTTCAGCTGATGCCTGCAAGACAACTGAATAAAGGTCTGGGTGGCTCTGGACATGACATGCAGGGCCTAAGGTCGGCACCATTTCCTACTTCACTGAGGAATTCCTGGGACCTTTTCCAATGATGAGGCTAGAGTCTGAGCCTGGGGTCTGCCCAGCGTAAGGGGAAGAAATGGGTGAGGGAGGTGATGGGAGGCAGGAAGTTATCACTTAACACCTCTGCCTCCACTGGGAGCAGAGATCTTTGCTGACCCTAGCCAAGGATCCTACAAATTGGAGAGGCCTAATGTTGTGATTGGGTTCTTGCAAGTTAGTGATGAGGTGAACAGGGACTGCATGGAGGCTTCTGACGTTGACCTCAAGCTCAGTTACTGCTCCTAAGGCTGTTGTTTCTTGGGTTTTTAGAACGGTTAGGAAATGGGCTGAGAAAGGGCTCTGTGGGTGTGGGAACACAATGGTCTGCACAGAGGGGAGACACAGTAAACGCTGCAGCCCACCTGGACCTTCCTTTTCCTTTCACAGCCAAGGTCGCCTCAAAGGTATCATAAGGAGGTCAGTATGCCCAGAACCGTCGGCTGAGGCCCTACTCACTCTCCCGTTCAGTGCACAGTTGCCCCTCAACAGCAGGGCTTTTGGCACTAGCAGGTTCTGGCTTCACCCTTAGTCAGCACAAGCAGCCCTAGTCAGCTGTCCTCTGGCCCAGAAAGCTATGAGACTTGAGGCTGGGCAGGGGTGGGACTCCAGTGTTCCTGGAACCTAGCATTTCTTCCCTTCCCCCTGTGGAGCAGCATAGCCACTGCCCAGGGTGAGCCGATTCTGCTTTGTTTTTGTTTTTGAGACTGGTCTCAAGTTCCGATAAAGCAGCAGTCAAGGATGGCCTTGACCTTCCTGATCCGAGAAGTGGCAGTACAGGGTTAGGCCATCATAACTCTTCTAGCGTACTTGTTTTTACTTTTTATCTTGTTTTCATTTTGAGGGCCTCACAAAATCGCCCAGGTTGACCTTGCACTCATTCGGTAGTCCGAGTACACTATCTTTTAAGCAATCTGAATTCTTCTGACGGCACCACCTGCCTCAGGGTGGGTTGTTTTTGTTGTTGTTTGTTTTGTTTTTTTTGTGGGGTCGTTTTTTTTTGGCCAGTCCCCGCCTCCTCACAAGCCAACGACAACGACAGGAAGGAAAACTGAAGGGTCAGAAGAGGCTGGTCCGACCTGCAGCTTCTCTTCAGGTATGCAGAATTAATCATTTTTCACCAAGCCAAAGCCTTGTCTCAGGCTTCCCTCCTTAGTGGAAGCTATCCATTCCAATGATGCTGGAGCTCAGGGTTACACTTCAGTCCCTGCGCCCCTTGGTCAGAGCTGACGGGACCCTGACCAACTGTGACAGGGCCACTGTTCAACGCGTGCCTGCCGGGGGACCACGTCCGTGGGATGTGGCCCAGAGAGGGTTAAGGGGGCGGGACGTGGGGCAGCCCCGCCTTTGCCGCTGGGTCCGAGCGCGCACCGGGCGTGGGCGTGGGGCGGGTCGGAGCGGGTGGCAGCGGAGGGCGCTGCGCGGGACGAGCGCGGCAGCGGCGGCGGCGGCGGCGGCGCGGCCCGCGTGACCCTCTGCCGCGCCCTGTGCGCTCGCGAGCCCGCGCCCGGTCGCGCAGGCCCAGCCGCAGGATGCGCGCTCCGCCGCTGCTGCTGCTGCTGGCCGCCTGCGCGCCGCCGTCAGGCGCCGCTGTGGACCCGACGCTGCCCGGCTGGGAGCCGGCCTCCGACGCGCCCTGGTGCCCCTACAAGGTGCTGTCCGAGGGTCCCGAGGCGGGCGGTGGGCGCCTGTGCTTTCGCAGCCCTGCTCGGGGCTTCCGCTGCCAGACGCCCGGCTGCGTGACGCTGGCCTCGGCGGGTGGTTCGCTGCGCGCCCACGTCCTGCGCAACCGCAGCGTGCTGCTGCAGTGGCGCCTGGCTCCAGCTGAGGCGCGCCGCGTGCGCGTCTTCGCGCTAAACTGCTCGTGGCGTGGCACCTACTCGCGCTTCCCGTGCGATCGCGTGCTGCTGGGTGCCTCATGCCGAGACTACCTGCTGCCCGACGTGCACGACAGCGTGCACTACCGCCTGTGCTTGCAGCCACTGCCGCTGCGCGCGGAGCTCGCCGCCCCGCCAGAGCTCGCCGAGTGCGTGGAGTTCACCGCCGAACCCGCAGCTATGCAGGAGATCGTGGTGGCCATGACGGCGGTGGGCGGCTCCATCTGTGTCATGCTGGTGGTCATCTGCCTGCTGGTGGCCTACATCACCGAGAACCTCATGCACCCGACCTTCCGGCGACCCAGTCTGCGCCGGCAGTCCTGAAGCGCAAGGCGATCTGCCCACCAGGGTTCCATCTGCCCAAGTGCGCTGAGACCCTAAGGCCCTCTCCCTGCTTTTCTCCCTTTCCTTCTCCCTCTTTAGGAGCCCCATGGAGGGTTTAATGGAGACTAGCCCATGCAGGGACCTTGGCATCATCCCACGACCTTGCCAGCCCCAGCTGGGTATCTGCCTTCCAGACTCAGGCCTCAGACTGGCCTGTAGGCATGGGCTAGAGTGTCAGCCGCGTCCAGGGGTCTGCCCCAGCTTCAGAGGCCTTTTAGGGTCAGCCAGAATATACCTTCCCTTCTGGCACGATCATCAGCCTCAACTTTCATCCTGTGCCAGGTTGTCAAAGCGTGGCTGTGATCGTTGCTTGGTCACTTTATGCTTTGCAGATTGGGAGGACTGAGCTCTGGAGCCTCTGCCCACCCTACCTTACCCCAGTGGGCTTAGGTTAGCTTTGTGCCTTAGTATCTTTGGCCCACTGCAGGAGCCACCCGGCATCCCTCATGGGGGTTTTGGTCCTGTGATTGGCTGGCTTATGCATGCTTTTGGCCAGAGCCCCGTTGAGGACACACCATCCTTGAGACTTTCAGGGGCCTGGGGCAAGAGTTCACAGGCCCTGTTTCGTCTTCCTATGTGGGTGTCCCAGAAGCCAAGAGCCATGATGTAGCTCAGCAGGCTGGGCCCAGCGCCCAGCTGCTGCATCCAGGGGTGAGTGGCCTCCACTTTAGGAGGCTGGGGCCTCACCCTTTCCTTGTACTGCCTTGATTAGGACTTTCCCAGGGTGTGGGTGGGGAGGACAGCTGAAGGGATCCCGAGAGCTGAAGGAAGGCTGCCAGCCTTGTCCAGCCAGACCCTTAACTGTGGTCTGGATCCCAAGCCTCAACCAACCTGAGAGACCTCAGTGGCCACAGTGCCACGCCACTGCCCTCAGCCCTTCTTACACTACAGTCTGAGAGCTGACCCCAGTGCTTGCCCTCCATCTGCATGGACAAGGCTGGCCTTGCCTATCTCCTGGCAGACAGGCACTTTGGTGATATCAGGCACTTTGTCTCTGAGCCTGGGCTCTGACCACTGGACATGACACTGGCTGTTTTCCCTCCAACTCTCACCCCAGCGACCACGGTGACCTGAGCCCTGGCTGGCAGCACCTGTGCCCTACCTCTTTGTCTCTGCTCTGCCCGCTCCCTGTGAGGCACTGGTCGGTTGCCTACATCTAAATGTCCATCACTCTCAGACCAAAAACGTTGTCTTGTGTGTTTATTTGGGATGTTGGAGGGAAGGTTATGGGTGAGGGAATGTAAGGTGGAGTCAGCTCCCCCAAGGGCCGCAAGCGTTAACCTTAAACCTTTTCCCACTGGGGATGGGAGGTGGCCAGCCCTGGGCAGTGTTCATGGTGAAGCTCTGGAAGGACAGGCAGAGCATCTGTGGCTTGCTTGTCCGCCGCAGACCTTGGGGTGGCATCTCTCTCTTCCTTTGCCAGCTCTGTGGAGCAGGAGTGCGGAGGTGGACCTGGCAGTGGTTAGAAATAGCCTGAGCACATGCTGATGACCCATTTGAACTGTGACAAGCAACATTTAGGCAGTTCTCAGAGGGGGTTCACCCCCCAGCATGGGGCTCCCCTCTGCATGCAGTGTTAGAGTTGGGGATGTGAGGAGGCCGGAATGAACCTGGGCCACAGTGTGAGCGCTCACTCTCCCGCCTGGAATGTCCTTGGGACTCTTACGCTCCTGTGACCCTGAAAAAAGCAAAAGACAGGGATGAGCCAGCTTTGACGAGTGACTCATCTAGAGGGAGGGGGAGGAGGGTTGGGGGAGTAGTGATGTGCCTAGACTCATCTGAGGGGCGGAGTACATAGCAGGTTGCCTGCACTGTCAGGGCAGAAACGGGAGGGGTTTGCAGTCCAGCTTCCCCCCACTGCTGTTCTTCAGGATTCTAGGCTATATATGAGGTGTGTTCTGGTGTCTTCAGCCAGCATGGGTAGAAGCTGGCACTCTGGAAATGCCCTGTCTGAAATACCCTAGCTCCCTAGGCAGAGTCTGATTCCAGAGTTCGATCCATGTGACCTCTTCTGGTGCTAAAAAGCCCTATGAGACCTCCCTAGGCCATCATACATAAGTCAGCTGCAGCTCAGTTAGCATTCTTTCCTAGCAATCTCCAGCACCGTATAAACTGGGCATTGAGGTGGATGTTTGCAATGCCACACTCAGGACATGGAGACTGGAGGATAAGAAAGTCAGCCGGGCATGATGGCACATGCCTGTAATCCCAGCACTCTGGGAGGCACAAGCAGGTGGGTCTCTGTGAGTTCAAGGCCCACCTGGTCTACAAAGTGAGTCTGGGACAGCTAAGGCTACACGGAGAAACCCTGTCTTGAAAAAACAAAACAAAAGTTCAGAGTCATTCTCATCTCTATGTTGAGCTAAGGGCAAGAAAGAAACAAGAATCCCCAGTTTACAAACAAGACATACATAGAGGAGTAAAATGTATCCATTAAATTACTGTTGGGGTTCTCTATAACTGCCTCAGATAAGAGCTATATCCCAGCCCAACCCTGCTCAACTGTGTGTCCCTTCTTGAAATTTTCAGTATGATTCCCCAGGGACATTTATACTTCTGCCCAAACCAAAACCCTCCCCTCTGTCTACCTTCAAAAACCTAGTCACAGCATGACTACCTTAGCCTACCAGAACGATCCCTGAACCTCCATGAAAGGAGTACCACAGCATTTCAGAATGCTTGGATGACCAGCTTCCTGCAGAACCTTCATGTTTTGAATTACATAGAAGCTAAGTCACTTTGCTAGGGCTTAGGACAGAAACATACCCTTTCAGGGAACACAGTGTAAACCCTACTAGTCACTGGATCTTGAGCACTTAAATGTGGCTTGTGTAACTGAGGAAGTGTTTGCTTTTGGGACTGGGACTTAGTGTGTAGCCCTGACTGCCCTGGAGCTTGCTATGGTCGACCAGGATGGCCTTGAACTCCCAGAGATCTGCCTGGTGCTTCCCATTGCTAAGATTAAAAGTGTGAGATTTAACTCATTAGTCAAGGATCGCTGTGAACTTTGATCCTCCTTCCTTGACCTCCCATGTGCTGAAGTAAATGGTTTTATATAATGCTGGGCATCGAACCTAAGGTTTTGTGTGTGTTAGGTAACCACCCCAGCAACTGAGCTACATCCCCATCCCAACTTTGAAGTTTCTAGTTATATCTTCAGCTTCTCTGATCTTCTGTTCTGAAATGCACAGTTTACCATTAATCCTATCCAGCATCTTTTTTTTCTATCAGACACCATAGCATGTATCACAAAAGAACAAATTGATAAACTTTATAAAAAATTTAAGCTAGGTTCTGCATTCAAACCCATAATCGCAGCAGTTGGAAGGTGGAGTCAGGACAATTAGAAGTTCAAGGCCAGTCTTGGCTACATGAGACTGTCTCAAACACCAAACACCGGTTGGTGAGATGGTTCACTAGGTAAAGGTGCTGGTCATGCTGGATGAGCTGAGTTTGATTCCTAGGACTTCTATGGTGGAGGGAGTGCACTGGAGGTTGGAGGCTGTTGTCAGACCTCAACATGTACATGGTCCATGGGCACACACAAAATAAATGCAAAAAATGTTATTGTAAATATCCGACTGTTGCCCAACATAGTGATGTACTTCCATAATCTCATCATTTAGCAAGCTGAAGAGGATTGTGTTGAGGCCAGCCAGCATTACAGAGGAAGACCCTGTCTATGCTGGGGATTGAAGTCAGGTCCTTGTGCATGTTGGGCAAATGCTCCTACCACTGAAGCTATGCCCCCATCCTCTCAACAGCTTTTCTTCTTTTTCCTTCCTTCCTTCCTTCCTTCCTTCCTTCCTTCCTTCCTTCCTTCCTTCTTTCCTTCTCTACATCCTCTCTCTCTCTTTGGTTTTTTTTTTGAGACAGGGTTTCTCTATGTAGCCTTGGCTGTCCTGACTTTGTAGACCAGGATGGCCTCGAATTCAGAGAAGTCTGCCTGCCTCTGCCTCCCAAGTGCTGGGATAACAGGCATGTGCCACTGTACCCAGCTGTCTATCATCTATCTGTCTATCTATCTATCTATCTATCTATCTATCTATCTATCTATTTTCTAATTTATGGAGACAGGGTCTCACTATGAAATTATAGCTGTGCTAGAACTTGTGGTATAGACTAGACTGGCCTTGAACTAAAAGACATCCCCCTGCCTCTGCCCTCAGAATGCTGGGACTAAAGGTATATGCCACCATGTCTGGCCCCTTGACTTCTTCTAAACCCAAATGTGAAGAATGCACACACACATAGTGTGGGCATAGTGGCACATGCCAGCACTCAGGAGGCCAAGGCAGGAAGATTACAAATTTGAACTTGCTTGGGCTTAACAGTGAGGGCTGTTAAAACCCAAAACTCAGAGCAAAATGAAAAACTCCCTTTTCTGTTCTACCCCCAGGTACTAACTCAGGAAAAATGAAAGTGTCTATATGCACAGTTCACACACAGATGCTTATGGCAGAAATGTGAGGTGTCTGTAGTAGCCCAGACTAGAAACAGCTCAAATACCCATCTGCAGGTGATTGAACAAAATATGGTATATCCAAACAATGGAAAGCAACTCAGCAACAAACATAAAGTAGCAAAGCTGACAATAACGAAGGTGAGGTGGGGTGGCACACAGCCTTAATTCCAGCACTTGGGACATAGGCAGTCAGATCACTGACTTTGAGACCAACGTGCTCTACAGAATGAGTTCCAGGTCTGCCAGGACTACACAAAGAAACCCTGTCTCAGAAAGAAAGAAAGAAAGAAAGAAAGAAAGAAAGAAAGAAAGAAAGAAAGAAAGAAAGAAAGAAAGAAAGAAAGAAAGAAAGAGAAAGAAAGAAAGAAAGAAAGAAAGAAAGAAAGAGAAAGAGAGAGAGAGAGAGAGAGAGAAAGAAAGAAAGAAAGAAAGAAAGAAAGAAAGAAAGAAAGAAAGA
>NW_026592710.1:478066-497808 GCF_907164565.1 Psammomys obesus | reverse complement strand
AAGAAAGAAAGAAAGAAAGAAAGAAAGAAAGAAAGAAAGAAAGAAAGGCAGTAAGGACCAGAATTTCAGGTCATTCTTAAGTATATATTGACTTGGAGGCTAGCCTGAACTACATGAGACCCTGAACCACATGGTCTACTCCAGACCAGCCAGGGCTACATAGGAAGATCCTGTCTTTAAAAAAATCAATAAATAAAATTGCCCGAGGGCTGGAGAGATGGCTCAGGAGTTAAGAGCACAGGTTGCTCTTCCAGAGGTCCAGATCCCAATGACCACATGCTGGGTCATAACCATCAAGAGTGAGATCTGGTGCCCTCTTCTGGCATGCAGGCACACATGCAGGCAGAACACTGTATACATAATAAATTGCTGGAGGTGTTAGAATGGCCTCAACATTTAAGATCACTGGTTGCTCATCCAGAGAACCTAGGTTGGATTCCCAGCACCCCCACTGTGGCTCACAACCATCTGTAACTACAGTCCCAGGGGATCTGCTGCCCTTTTCAGGCCTCCGGCGGCACCAGGCATGCACACACAGATCTGCATGCAAGCAGAACATCCATATTCATAAATAATTTTTAAAACACGGTTCTTCAGATTAGGTTTTCCACATTATATCTTGAAACAAGTACCAGTGAGATCTCTACAGCTCCATAGTTTTGGTGGTGTGCTCTCTCCAGGATGATCTGAGAACTCAGCTGAGGGCCTGTACAGGCACAGTAGCTTTTGTTTTGCTTTGTTTTGGGGGTAGGGGTTCATGTAGCCTGGGCTTGAGGTTTCTGTAGCTGAGATTGACCCTGAACTAATTCTCTTGCCCCTATGACTTAAGTGCTGAGATTGTAAGCATGTACCACCTTACCCAGATTGGGACAGAAGGCCTATACATACTAGAAAGGGTATGATATGCAGCTCAGTGGTAGAACTCTTGTTCAGCATGTGTAAGGTCCTAGGTCTTATGTATGTGTGTATGTATATATGAACTCTTTTAAGGCTTACAGTCTATATGATCATATAGCTCCAAAAAGAACATTCAGAGACATAAGGGCAAGTTGAATGTGGTGTGGTGTTGGGAGCAGATGTCCCAAGGAAGGGACATCAGTTATAGTTCAGTTAGTGACTAAGGTGACTGAGATATAGTCACTAACTGTATCACAGGCACATGGAGTAATGTCTGAAAAATAAACAACTGATGGGTACAGCATATGTATTAGAGGAAACAGTATGGGATTAATAGTATGTAGCTGCTCTGCCATTAAGTTCTAAGACAGGCTGGAGACAGGAAAAAATTTGGTGTCAAGACAATAATTCCTTGAAAGTCAGGCTACTAAACTAGAATGGAGACCCTGAGAGTGGAGGAAAGAAGTCTCAAGGGGGAGGGTAACAGAATGCATGAGACAGGAAATGGGAGGGAAATGGGGATAAGAAAAAGGGATGAAAGCAGAGGGTGGATGGACTGAGGGAGGGTGCATGATGAGGATCAATAAGAACAATGTGTGTATGAAAACGCAATAATGAAGCCCATTATGTTGTATGTTAACTTAAAAACTTACTGAAAAAACACCATAACAATTTCAAAAATAAAAATTTTTCAAAAAAACAGAAAGGCTAATATGTTATTATGAGCATGTTAAAGAAGCCATAGAGAGGTTCATATTCACTATGGAAACAAGTCTGTTATTACTTGTAACTGAAAATGAAAAGGAATCTTTATTATAATATAAAGAGAATCTTTAAGGTATAAAAGCATTCAGAGTTCCCTTAATTTCTACTAACAAATGACTGCCCAGTTTCACCTTTACACCCTCAGTCTAGCAACTGGCCCCACATACAGATTTTATTTTATTTTATTTTAAACAAGACTTTGGTATGTGCATTCTTTTTCTTTAAGATTTATTTATTGTTTATACAGTGTTCTGCCATACACAGCAGAAGAGGACACCAGATCTCACTATAGATGGTTGTAAGCCACCATGTGGTTGCTGGGAATTGAACTCAGGATCTTTGGAAGAGCAACCAGTGTTCTTAACCTCTGAGCCGTCTCTCCAGCCCCAGATTTTATTTTTTAAGACAGAGTCTTTACCAGCCAGGTGTAATGGTGCATTCCTTTAATCCCAGCACTTGGGAAGCAGATGCAGGCAGATCTCTGAGTTTGAGGCCAGCCTGGTCTACACAGGGAATAGACAGCTATATAGTGAGACCCTTTCTGAAAATTACCAAAAACAGAAAACAACTAAACAAACTAAAACCCAAAATAAAACAAAAACAAAGGTATTCACTCCTAATCACAGAATTTTAAAATAATAAATATGGCAAAAGTGGGGAAAGCGTCCTTATTCATCCCTCACACCCTCAAATCCTACAAAAAACAAAACAAAACAAAACAAAAAACCCTACATGCTTCTTATACTGTTCCCTTGACTATATATATCAGAGGGGCCCCTAGGTTCTAACAGGATCCCAGACTTTAACCCAACTGATGTCATGTTTCAGATACCATTCTGCCCTTAAAACCCAGCACATAGGCCCCAACGCCTGCCAAAATGGAAACAAAGACATAGTCCTTAGTTTCCAGAAAGTCCTCAATGTACTAATCTTGCTTTTTTGCTTCTGTAGTTCTGCTTCTTGCTAACTGAAGTATGCCAACCTAAATGGTTTTTGTATATAAAAGACAAAGAGTAGTAAGGCTCAGGACTACATGATTTGGGCAAGCTGCCTTTGAAGCCATTAGGCAACAATAAAGGCTCTCTTTTTTGGCTGTAAGAGTGTCCTGTGATGGTCTCTGGTAGGCTTACTCAAACCAGGTTCTCAACCTTTTTCTTCTCAGAAACCCAAAGATGGCACAATTCACTATCAATGAGGATAGTCCCCCAAACACCTAAGCTTCTGAGTTTCTTAACTTCCTCTCCACCTGTTTTTCACCCATGCCTACAGATCTGTTGTCACAGGTATTCATACACACGCATCATCTGTGTCCTTATTGCTATTTTATTTTGGAGACAAGTGGTGCATTCTAGTGAAATCTAATTTAGTAAAGTTCCCTGAAAAAAGCCACATCTGTATTGAAAATCCTGCAGACCTCTGGGCTTATTAGAACACTATGATTATAGAAAGACACTGCAGATCGATGATGACATTTATCTTATGCTACATTTGCCCTTCCCCCTTTGAATTGGGCTTTCATTCAGTAGTAACCTAGGCTGGGTGTGAACTCACTGTGTAACACAAACTCTGGATCCTTCTGCTCTCATGTCCTTTGTGGTAGGATTCCAGGCATGAGCCACCACACTTAGGCTTAGCTCCTTTGATAGCCACTAGTTATCAAGCTCTGGTTTTGACCTAACATCTTCAACTACTGGGCAAAACCTGTGGTGTATTACAAACATAGCAGAGTAACTTCAATAAAGCAAAGCTACAAAGATTAATATCTAAAACCTGTGTATTTTCCTTTGATGTAACCTGCCTATCTGAAGTTCCTGCATAAAAGGTGTGGATAAGTGGACCAATTTATGGCTTTCTTTTGTTCTGTGGCTATAAAAGTTCATGCTGTCATAGTGAAATGTGCCTGTCAGAAAAACCTGAATTCATGTGCTCAGGCCTGTGATCATTCATACAGAGCTCAGAATAAACCCTCAGTTCCTTTTGGAGCAAGAGCTATACTTTGCATTCATATTTCTCACAGCATTTCCCTCCTTGGCTGCCGGCCTTCATTGTTTTGACTCTGTGGTGTGTCACTGCCATCCCTGGCCTCTCTTTTGTCACACTCTGACAGCACAGTGACTCACGGCCTTCTCTAAGCTGCATCCCTACAGATCCCTGTGAGAAGCAAGGACAGTCACTTCACAGTAAGAGTTTGAGAGACTCAGAACAGCAAAAGTAAAACAGTATATTTCACAACCAGGCAAAGTCAGGCTTTAGACTAGAGTACGAGAAAATTGAGTAGCTTGTATATTTGGCATAAAAGTGCTTTTTAAAGTACTCCTAATTTCATTTCTTCTCTCCCTTTGGTTCCTTTTTACTTGAGTTTTTTAGATTGTTAGAATCTTCCCGGTGTTCAGTGTTGATCCCTCCCTCAGGTATCTCATCTATTAATGGGGATTATCAGTCTGTAGAAACTTTTCAATCCTAGGATAAACTGAGTATCGAGACAAGGAGTCACTGGCTGCCAGCTAAGAAAGATCGGGGCTTAGTGCCTTCTGCTTAGCCGTGCTTTTCTAAGTGTATCTTAATGGGCATAGTAAAAAAAAAAAAAAAAAAAAAAGCTTTTCAGTCAGGAACCTCACTTTGCCAGAGGCTGCACCTGAGAACTCAGTGACATCACTCAGTCATGATAACCAGAGTCCTAGAACACCCTGATACCCATTGGACAGGATATAAGCAAAGACCAAGACAAATGGTTTGCTCTGAACACCTGAAGAGAAGAGACCACCTTGATCTGCCCTGAGACTGGAGGGTCTCCCCCATGACCCTGACCTTGGATTCAGAGACTTTTGTTACACTGGACCTGACCTTCAGCTAAGATAAGTGGCGCAGGTGAGCAGTCTCTGGGAAACAGGCTTAGGACAATAGTTAGGAATTTAGAGCGTGAATCATGCGTGATGACCCTCAGCATAAAATGTAACTTGTTATACTAACTACACATATCTACCTTCTTTTGTTCACCACGATCTCATACTGAAAATGTACCATAATGATTTATTTCCTACACCCCAAACCTCAAGAGTTCTCAGAATCTGCAAACAGCCGGTCTAATGCCCTTCTCTTCTGGACCATTTTATTCGAGATAGAGGGAAGGCAAAAAGGCAGGCAGGCTGTAAATCTGCCCGTGATTACCGTGTTCTGGGATTAAGGCTGTGGGCCACCATGCCCAGCTTTATTTCTACTTTTTTTTTTTTTTTTTTTTTTTTTTTTTGAGATCGAGCTCTCGCTAGGTAACTCAACAGGCCTTCAACAGTGAGGCGATTTTCCTGCAAGTTTCCCGTTTAGCAGAACTAGAAGAGCCCGCTACCTCAGTCATATTTTCGTCATCACTTGGACGTTAAACTTTTAAAGGGTTCTCCACGGGAAATGACGTGATTCTAGAAGTTCTTGAACCTGAGGAAGAGATACTCGTTGCAGACACAGGGCGTAAACAAAGCGCTGGAGCACGGACACGTCTCGGGAATTGGCGGAGGGACCACCTGGAGGAAACCGAACTTAGTACAGCCCCAAGCAAACCAAAGGAATCCGCCGAAGTCTCAGAAGACTTCCGCCCGGCAGTTTCCAAGATTGCGCAAGCGCCGCGCAGCGCGTCACAACAGCGACGGCCCCTCAGTGCGCAGGCGCGGCTCACGCCGTTCTACTCGCCGGCTCAGAGGCTGTGACGTCAGATGCGGGCATAGGTGGTCCACGAGCGCCAGCCTCAGCTGCTTAGGCCTCAGCTGCTTAGGCCTCAGCTGCTTAGGCCTCAAACTGACGCAGCGTCGACCGGTCGCTCTCCCCCGCCAGCCGCAGTGCGGGCCCGGGCAGGCACCGTCCCCCTCCCCACGCGTCACGTCGCCCTCACTTCCGCGTCGCTGGTTTCCGGTTACCGCCATCTTCCGCGCGCGGAAGCCGGCTCCTAGGTGGGAGCTCCATAGCGAGTGCACTGTGTAGTGCGGTCGGTGCCATGCCGTCATCGCCGCTGCGGGTGGCGGTGGTGTGCTCGAGTAACCAGAATCGGAGCATGGAGGCACACAACATCCTCAGGTAGTGCAAGCTCCGCCTGCCCTCCGTCCCTCCCTCCTTTTCTTCCCACAGATTCTTGTCCAGACCCTGACCCTACACTGACCGAAGGTCGGGCCACGCCCGACTAACACGCTCCTCGATCCCTCAGAGCGATCCGTGCGCGCGACGCCCTCATGTAGGGTAAGGATTACAGCGAAATCGATTTGAGAACCGAAATGTTCTTGGTCCCAGGAGCGTCATTCCCTGTAAGTCCTAGAGATGGCGTGCTGTTTGCGGCCTGTCTGCACACTCGCTTTGTGTCTGACAGCTGGCGGCCTCTGGGTACCACGAGCGAGGCCAAGGTCTTCCAGGATGCGAATGGTGCCCGACGGTTGTCTTTCCCGTGTGTGTCGTCATGCCACATTCACTGGAAAGTTCTCAACATACCAAGATCGAACGAGTCAGGAAGTAGCAACAGTGACCAAAGTTGTTGACGTCAGGAATTGAGCCTGTCTACGTTTGCACAAGCCACGACCCCCATAACTCTAGTCGGTAATTCTGGAACACACAAATTCATTCGGCTCAGGGGTACCACCTCGTATTTCTTTACGAATTTACCTGTGTCTAATAGGGCATTCCTCTTTTATAGTATTTTGTCTTCAAAATCTCGACAAAATGAGAAACTGACACATTGCATTACAGTTAAAATGTGGTCCTTTTTTTCCCCTGAGTTAACTTGTGCTTTTTGAAACTTTTCTAAATTTTCTTTTTTAACAGTTTCATTCCCTGCCACCACCACCACAAGACAGGGTCTCTGTAGTCCTGGAACTTGCTCTGTAGACCAGGTTGGCCTCAGACAGAGATTTGCCTGCCTCTGCCTCTGCCTCCCAAATGCTGGGATTAAAGGTGTGCTGCTGGCTTTGAACTCACTCTTTGACCTGCCTCCCTCCTGCTGGTCTTACTAATAGTAGTTTGCCACCATACCAAGCACTGTCTCATGTTTTCTTAGAGGGCCAGAGTGTTAGTTGCCCATCGTCTGTAAATTCTAAAATTTCATTCTTCCTGCTGTTTACCACACAGAGCTATAGTTCTCAACCTTCCTAATACTGAGACCCTTTAATACCATTCCTCATGTTGTGGTGACTCCCAGCCATAAAATTATTTTTGTTGCTACTTCATAATTGTAATTCTGCTACTTTTATGACTCACAAATATGTTTTCTGATGACCCCTGTGATAGGGTCATTAGCCAACCACTGTCAGACTATAATCTTTACTTAGCTTTGTTTGTTAGTTTTGCAGGTGGTGGCGTGCTTTGAATTTAAGCAGTATACACAATATACAGGCTACACAGTGGAAAGCTAGGGGCTCTAAGCCCCCATATCAAAAGGGGGTTAGGATGTCCTACTTCAGCTTGTATCCTTCTGGATAGGTCCCTTACCCTTAACCTTTCTCCTCTCTTTTTGCTGTCTTGACCAGAGTGGCCTTGAACTAAAATTTATCTTGCCTCTGTGTGCTAGGATTATAAGGTTATGATGCTGTGCCTGACCTTTTTGAGATGTCTGTACACACATACACTCAACAGAGATTTACAACTACTCTAGAACCTGCTCTTCTTGAGATACTGTGAACACTATTAGTTTTAAGTGTTCTTACACTTGTACCTGTGCCTGGAGGTAGAGCTTTGGTCTGTGTCATCCTCAGTAATTTGTCCACCTCCTTTGAGATAGGGTTTCTCAGTGAGTCTTGGGAATCAAACTCAGGTCCTCATGGTCGTGTGGCAAGCACTGTCCTGACCAGTCTTGCAGGACCCTTGGTCTCAGCTCACACTGTAGCTCAGGTTGAACTTGAGGTTTTGGCTTTCCTCTCCTGCTACAGCCCCCCAATTGATAGGATTATAAGTGTAATTTACTGTGTTCTCTTTTTTTTTCCTGAGGGTAACTACAAAACTGTCACTAATTAGAGATTCCATGCAACCATTGATTTTGTCACTCTTCCATTAGTAGACAGTGAGGGATTTTAAGTGGCAACTTCCTTGAGCTGGGTAAATATCTTTGCGAAGTGTTTGGTTACTATTTTGGTATAAATTTCTAGACATGTTAAGCCAAATGGCAGGCATGTTTCCCATTCTTACAGTTTTCAAGGGTGCCTTCAAGAATGGTACATGTTTACACAGTTCCCCTTGCCTCTCAATCTCAGAAGTCTTTATCTTTCTTAAAACCCAAAATAGAGCTGGCCATGTTGGCGCAGGCCTTTAATCCCAGCACTCAGGGAGGCAGAGGCAGGTGGATTGCTGTGAGTTCAAAGCCAGCCTGGTCTACAAAGAGTCCAGGATAGCTAAGGCTACACAGAGAAACCCTGTCTCAAAAAACCAAAAACAAACAAACAAAAGGACCTAAAATAGAAAAACTATTTTATTAAGTATACTTCAAGAGGACAATAGGCTGGGTGGTGGCGGTATACACTGATCCCAGCACTTGGAGGCAAAGGCAGGCAGATCTGTCTACAGGACAAGTTCTAGGACAGCCAGGGCTACACGGGCTATAGCTCAGAGGTAGAATATTCACTTAGTATGCCCAAGGTTATGGGTTCAGTCCTAGCACTTACAAACCAGAGGAAGAAGAAGCTGGGGGAAGGCATAGCTCAGTAGCAGGCTTGTGTATTGTGTACAAAGCCCTGGGTTTGATTCTTAACACCCTGTTAAAATGATTTGGTAACTCATGTCTGTAAACCTAGTACCTAGGAGGTAGAAGCAATAAAACTAGAAGTTTGTTATAATCATTGCAGGCCAGCACGGGCTACATGGGACCCTATCTAAGGCTTCTCTGAGTATTTGTAAGTAAGTCCCAGAGTAGGAGAAACAAGCTTTAGAGAGCTGGTCTGGTGAGTCTTTCTGCCAGAGTACTTTCTTTAAGCCATTTAAGTTTCTCTTGTGTGTGCCTGTTCCTCCAGGTGGGGTGGGTGTGTGGAGGCCAGAGCTTGATGTCACATCTTCTCTTGCTCTCCACCATATATTTTGAGACAGTCTCCTTGAATTTGGAGCTCACTAATTAGGTATACTGGCTGATAGCTAACTCCAGGTTACTGCTATCTCCACCTTTCCCATGCTAAGATAACAGCTAAACATCATAGCCAGTTATTTTGTTGGTTTAGGTTTGTTTGTTTGTTTTTTGAGACAGGGTTTCTCTGTGTAGCCTTAGCTGTCCTGGACTTGCTTTGTAGACCAGGTTGGCTTTGAACTCACAGACATCTGGCAGCCTCTGCCTCCTAGAGTGCTGGCGTTATAGTCGTGGCCACCATGCCCTGCTGGTTTAGTTTATTTAAGTATATTTTTCTTCCTTTTTTGTTTTGTTTTGAGATAGAGTTTCTCTGTGTAGCCATGGCTGTCCTGGAACTCATTCTGTGGATCAGGATGGCCTCAAACTCAGAGATTTGTTTTGCCTCCTGAGTGCTGGGGTTAAAGGTCTATGCTGCTGCCACCACCCAACTTGTTATTTATTTTCTTAATGTTATATGTATCATTGTTTTTTCTGCTTGTGTGTCTGTACTGTGGGCATGTAGTGCCCATGGGAGGAAATAGGAGCCTGAGAAGAATCCAGTGAATTAGAGAAAAGGAGTTAACTATGGTTCCGTAAGTTAAGTCCTTGATTGGCAGGAGGCTCTAGAGTTCCAATTTCATAGTGAGCACATGTCCTGGGCCACACTGAAAGAGAGACTGCAGATGAGATTAAGTCTTAGGGCCACCAGAGTTGTGCCATCCAGTAACTGGTAGTAAACAACACAGGGTTTGGACATGACCACTCTGAGGCGCCATGAGTGTCTCTCTGTTTTTAAGCTGTGTTATTCATAGTCTTTTACATGGAGGGGGATAAACTGTCTCTCCTGGGTGGTTTTGATCCTAGGTATACTACTGTAAAGAAATGACCTGGAGGGGCTGGGGGGATGCCTCAGGGTTAAGAGCACTGAGGTTCTGAGTTCAGTTCCCAGTGGCCACATGATGGCTCATGGCCATGTATAATGAGATCTGGCGCCCTCTTCTGGCATGCAAGTGTATATGCAGACAGAACATTGCATGCATAATAAGTAAGTCTTTTTTTATTTTTTTTCTTTCCATTTTTAAAATTGTTTATTAATCACACTTTATTCACTTTGTATTCCCCCCGTGGCCCCCTTCCTCCTCCCCTCCCAACCCTACCCTTCCTCCCCTTTCTCCACACATGCCCAAGTCCACTGATAGGGGAGGTCTTCGTCTCCTTCCATCTGATCCTAGTCTTTCAGGTCTCATCAGGAGTAGCTGCACTGTCTTCCCCTGTGGCCTGGTAAGGTTGCTCCCCATTGGGGGTAGGTGATCAAAGAGCAGGCCAATCAGTTCATGTCAGAGACAGTCCCTGTTCCCATTACTAGGGAACCCACTTGGACACTGAACTGTCATGGGCTACATCTGTGCAGGGGTTCTAGTTTATCTCCATCAATTGTTCTTGGTTGGAGTATCAGTCTCAGAAAAGACCCCTGTGTCCAGATTTTATGGTTGTGTTGCTCTCCTTGTGGAGCTCCTGTCCTCTCCAGGTCTTATTATTTCCTACTTCTTTCATGAAATTCCCTGCACTCTGCCCAAAGTTGGCCATAAGTCTCAGCATCTGCTTTGATACCCTGTAGGGGAGAGTCTTTCAGAGGCCCTCTGTGGCAGGTTCCTGTACTGTTCCCTGTTTTCTCCTTCTGATATCTATCCTCTTTGCCTTTCTTTATGGGGTTTGAGCATTTAGCCAGAGTCCTCCTTCCTGATTAGTTTCTTTAAGTGTACAGATTTTAGTAGGTGTATCCTATATGTCTAATATCCACTTATGAGTGAGTATATACCCTGTGTGTCTTTTTGCTTCTGGGATACCTCACTCAGGATGATCTTTTCCAGTTCCCACCATTTAACTGCAAATTTCATGATTTATTGTCTTTTATTGCTGAATAATATTCCATTGTGTAGATGTACCACAATTTCTGTATCCATTCCTCAGTTGAGGGGCATCTGGGTTGTTTCCAGCTTCTGGCTATTACAAATAAAGCTGCTACAAACATGGTTGAGCAAATGTCCTTATTGTGTACTTGAGCATCTTTTAGATATATGCCTACGAGTGATATAGCTGGATCTTGAGGAAGCGCTATTCCTAATTGTCTGAGAAAGCGCCAGATTGATTTCCAAAGTGGTTGTACAAGTTTACATTCCCACCAGCAATGGAGGAGGATTCCCCTTTCTCCACAACCTCTCCAGCACAGGTTGTCACTTGTTGTTTTGATCTTAGTCATTCTGAAAAATACGGAACGCTTCATGAATTTGCTTGTCATCCTTGTGCAGGGGCCATGCTAATCTTCTCTGTATTTTATGTATCTGTTCTGATTTTAGTATGTGTGCTACCGAAGCGAGCACAAGTAAATCTTTTTTAACAAAGAAATGAAATTGTTAGGAGCGTGAAGATTTGGAGCCAGTATATAACCCCAGCACTGGAGAGGCCAAAGCATAGGGTCACAGGTTTCACACCAGTGGATTCCGCTATAAGTGAGAGCCTACCTTGAAAAAAGCTGGGTGTGATGACACATACTTAGAACTGTCCCAAGCTGTAGGTGGGACAGGGTGGTGGGAGGTTCAAGGCCCAGCTGGGACATAGATTATTCCTCTTTGTTCTTTTCCTTCCTTCCTATCTTTCTTTCTTTCTTTCTTTTTTTTTTTTTTTAATAAAAAAGGAAAGAAAACTAAGGCTACGGGTCTTAGCAGCATGCCTCCATGAGAACATGTTGCCTTCACAGACTTTGAGAGACTAAGTAGTTTCTGTTTTGTTTCTGCAGAAAGCAGAATTAAGTCCAAGGAGTTGCTAAAGAAAGTGGACTTCTGCTTAGCTGTGAATGTGAGACAAAATTGAGTATATCAAACTTAGTAACAGCCTTAAACATTAACGGTTATTGCCCAAGCAGGCCAGATGGCTTGGGTGCTTAGCGTCAGCCTGACAACCTGAGCTTGATTCCTGGGACCCACACTGGTGGAATGAGAACCAACTCCTACAAGTTGCCCTCTGACCTGTATACGCACACATGCTAAACAACAGTGAATGCAGTGAGTGTGTTTAAACATGATGCACCTGGCACAGGGGCACACGACTTTAATCCCAGCACTCAGGAGAGACGGGCAGGCGGATCTTTGGGAGTCTGAGGTCACCGCGGTCTGCACAGCTGTTTCTCGGCCACACAGGGCCACATGTTAAAACAGGACCTTCACGTTATTGTCCATGCTTAGGATTGTCTTCTCTTGCTTTTTTTGGTTATTTGAGGTAGGTTTTTCTTTTTGTGACCTTGCCTGGAACTAGCTTTGTAGACCAGGCTGGCCCCAAACTAATAGAGGTCCGCCTGCCTCTGCCTCCTGGGTGCTGGGATTAAAGACATGCAGCATCTCTGCCTGACTTAAACCTTTCCTTTTTTGGCGAGAAAATGGGTGGCACCTGTTCTTTCAAGTAATGCCATCAATTTGGTCAAAACATTTCCAAAGAATTTTAATCCCTGTGTTAGTTAATATTTTGTTCCTGTGACACACAACTAAGAGAAACATCTTAAGGGAGAAAATTTGGGATTAAAGTTTCAGACCATGGTCGTTTGGCTCTGCTGTTATTCATCCTGTGGTGAAGAAAGGCATTATGGAGAGGACCTGCCGGAGCAGAGCTCTTCACCTCTTCATTCATGGTCAGGAGAAGACACATTATTCATGGTGATTTATTTTGCCCAGCTAGGCCCTGCCTCTTGTTTTTCTCCTCCTCTTCAATAATGAGTCTGTTCATATTAAGCCACTGATTAGGTTGGAATTCTTGAGTTTTTTGTTTTGTTTTGTTTGTTTTTGAAACAAGGTTTCTCTTTGTAGCCTGGCTGTCCTGGAAATTGCCAGGCTGACCTTGAACTCCACTGGCCTCTGTTGGAATCCAATAAGTGCCATCAGACCAGGCTCTATGGGCCTCTTGGGTGAACATAAGATCTTACCAGTCTGAAAACCTTGGAAGATTGATAGCCTGTAAACAGTTGATTTGGACATCGTGTAAACAACATTCTAGAAGTTAGGCTGAAAGACCCTAGCTAACCCTGAGTAAAGATGACAAGAGTGTAGTACTTCCTGCTTAGAGATAGACTTGCTTTTAGAAGCAGTAGAATGTCAGCACTCTAAAATCATAATTTGAAATCCCATTATCACTTCAGAACATTAAGAGGGGAAAAAATATCAGAACCTATGTTGGCAATTTGGAAATTTTCTTTGGTGTACATTTTACCATTGGTCTTTGGTACAACAATGAAGCAATTTTGTTTTTCTTAATGTAACATTTTCTACAGTGAATTCACTAATAGATTTTTGATAGGTGTGAAAGACATTTATTTTTCTGGAAGATTAGATAGAATAGTTGCCCTTCAGGCAAAGCTGTTGGTTGTCAGGAGTATTTTTATAACATTCACTGCTTTTATGTAAGAAGCAGATTGTCACTTTACAAGATGGGCTGTTATGCCGGTTTTAGAGGCTTCAGAGAAAGCAGAACTTTTGTTGCTAATGAGCCTTTTTGCCACCCAGGAACAGCTTTTTTGGGGGAAACAAAATGCATTGCGATTATTTTTAAATGGGATACTTAAAAGTAATAGTTGAGAAAGCTGGATGTTGGGAGGCACGTCCTAATATGATGGCTGACCACGCAGCCAGCTTTTGGACTTGGAGCCACATCAAGACTAGGTCAGGTTGTTTTGGGGATGATGTATTTGTAGGAATGTGGACAGATTAAAATGGAGAATATTCCCTGTGAAAAACCCTGCATCAGTCTTACAACCCTCTGTGGAGTTGTGGCCATGTCTGTCATGCCTTCTAAAATGCCCTTGGGAACTTGGTTGGTCCATATAATGAGGATGTTGTGTGTATTTCAAGTGCCTCTGTCTCCTACCTCACCTTGTTTTGTTGGGTTTCCTAGACTGGTTTCAAAATCCTTAGCTCAAGTCTCTCAGCCTTCTGAGTACCTGAGACTTGTGCCAGAGAGCCTAGCTCTGTACCTCACTTAAGGTACTTCAAGGGAGTGGCCAAAAAAGAAATTAGATCTCTGTACCCAGCTTTTTGTTTTTCCCATTGCTAAAATGATTTTTTCTATCAGTTAGAGTGGGTCTTAGGCAACAGGGACCTTTTGAGAAAAGTGCTTCAGCCCTTTTTTACTATGACTCAATTAATACAACGTTAGCTGGGTGTGGTGACGCACGCCTATAGTCTGAGCGTGCTTGGGAGGCAGAGGCAGGCCATTCTCTGAGTTCAAGGCCAGCCTGGTCTACAAAATGAGTCCGGGCAGCCGAGGCTACACATACAGGCTCTGTCTTGCGGGGGGGGGGGGGGGGAGACTTGTAGAATATTCCATTAGTTCGTACTTGGTCACAAGAGGCTGTGGTTGTGAGACTTGGTATCTTTTACCTCATTCATGCATGAGGCAAATGTGCCAGGATTTGGAGCAGAACAGTCCCTGTTCATATTAAGAACAGTCATTAGCTGTATTCAGCTAATGACAAAATAGTTTCTGGTCACATTAGACACAGGACTCATTGTAGATATTATTTTCAAGTCTGTAATTCTCAGTTCCTGCCACAGTGCTTGTGCCCGTCCTTTCCAGAGGTGATCTTCCCTTCTGTTGGGCATTGTCACCAGTCATTTTTGTAGTGTGATCTTCCTTTTACAAGTTTGTATATTTTGTATATATGCACTTTGTGTGTGTGTTTGTTTCTGTTTTTGAGACAGGGTTTCTCCATGTAGTCCTGGCTGTCCTGGAATTTGCTATGTAGTTCAGGCTGACTTCAAACTCACAGAGATCTGCCTGCCTCTGCCTCTGCTTCTGCCTTGCTAGAATCAGAGATATATACCACCATGCCTGTTTGAGTTTGTGTTGTTTTGGGTTTTTTTTTTTTTTTTTGTGGTGTAGATCTTATTTGTCATTCATTACATGTTCTAGTTTAAAATTTTTAGATTTATCAAGCACAGTGGTGCACGCCTTTAATTCCTTTAAGCCCAAGCAGAGGCAGGAGAATTTTTGTGAGTTCAAGGCCAGCCTGGTCTACAAAGTGAGTCCAGGACAGCCACGGCTACACAGAGAAACCCTGTCTCAAAAAACAAAACAAACAATTTAGATTTGTATTTTTGTGTGTGTTTTGTTTTACTTTGATGTATATATGTGTACCACATGTGTACTTGGTGTTCATGGAGGTCACAAGAGGGCATAGTGGTGCTGGAGGGATGGCTCAGTTCCTGAGGGCACTTATTGCAGAAGACCAGGGTTTGATTCCCAGTATCTACATGGTTCTTCACAGCTGTTCAAAATTCCAGTTCTAGAGTGCATATGATACAGACGTGTGTGTGTATATATATATATACATACACATACATAGGAACATAAGCAAAACTCATGTACATAGAATAAATCTACAGTTTTTTGTTTTTAAAGCAGAGGAGAAGGCAGGCATCAGATTGCCTGAAACTGGACTCATCAGTGGTTTTGAACCACCGTATTGTCACTAGGAATTTTACCTGGGTTCTCTGTAAGAACAAATGTTCTAACTGCCAAGCCATCTCTTCAGCCCCTATTCTTGCTCTGTATTCAAAACTCTCATTGGCTGCTGGGCACGGTGGTGCATGCTTGTAATCCTCGCACTTGGAGAGGCAGGCAGATCTCTGTGAGTTCGAGGCCAACCTGGTCATAAAGCAAGTTCAGGACAGCCAAAGGCTACAGAGAAACCCTGTCTCAAAATCAAAAAGCATAAACAACCAAGTCCCACCTCTCATTGAAAAGGCAAGTCTTTGTCTTGTGGGCCTTAATCCCAACGCCCATGGAGGGCATGCCCATAGCAAGAACCATATGTAAAGCAGAGGGTACAACATCAAAGGATCTGAGAGGAAAGACTCTAACTCCATGGTGATTCTTGGCCCTGGGCACCTTCAAGGTGAGTGCCACCATGCCTCATTTTTGCTTATGTTCTCCTAAAAATATTTCTCTTATTGCACACTGTCCAAGTGGTGAGGAAATTGTTTCATATTTATTAAGGGAACCCTCTTCTTTGACCCTATCAGGAAGGCATTGTGTCTAGGCCCTCTCCTGCCCCGTGTCTGCCTGGGTAGCCTTCCTAGTTCTAAAAGCACTGGGCTCTGTTGCATTCTTCTTCACTTTTGGTTAGAACAGTATATAAATTTTGTTTCGCATTTATTTTAGTAGCTCAAGTATATGTGAACCTCCAGTTTAATAATGATTCTATGTTTTAGGTTGTGCTTCTTATGTGTACTATTCTGGGGACCTGGTTGTATAGCTTGGACATTCGGAAAGCACAGGAATTGACTCAACTTTTTAGCAACCTCATTGACCTTAGCTGAGGTGTCTCAGCTTAAATGTGAACTACTTTTTTCGGGATTTAAAAAAAATATTAATAATTAATTAATTTAGTTACTTAGTTGGGTGTTTTGTTTTTTGTTTGTTTGTTTGTTTGTTTTTGAGAAAAGGTTTCTCTGTCTAGCCATGGATGTCATGGAACTAATTCTGTTGACCAGGCTGGTCTCAAACTCAGGGATCCATCTGCCTGTCTCTGCCTTCTGAGGGCTGGGACTAAAGGTGTACACCACAATGCCCGGCTAGAATTACTTTTTATGGCTCTGCTTTTGTAACCTCTTTGTAAGTGACACGTGTAGTGATATGGGACTATGTTGCCTGGCACCAGCTTTCCACACAGTTCTTGGAGATGATGACAGACCTTCAAAGGACTCTGCGGAGATTTACAACCAAGGGGTTTGTTTGCTTTTGTGGTCATAGGCAACACTATGAATGTGTTTTGTTTTGTTTTTTACTAGTTTTTTAAAAAAGATTTATTTATCATTTATAGTGTTCTGCCAGCATGTGTTCCTGCAGGCCAGAAGAGGGCACCGGATCTCGTTATAGATGGTTATGAGCCGCCATGTGGTTGCTGGGAACTGAACTCAGGACCTTTGGAAGAACAAACAGCAGTGCTCTTAACTGCTGAGCCATCTCTCCAGCACTCTGAATGTCTTTTCTGTGGCTTTGTTGTGTGTGTGTGTGAGTGAGTTTCTGGAAGTGATGTTCTGGGTTGCTGTATGGGTGTAGGCTCATTACCCACTGCAGGTGTTGGCTCAGCAACCTTGTGTCTAGCCGCAGTGAGAACCTGTCTTTCCTAAATCATGTCACAGTGTTGCTGTTCGTGCACAGCCCACCAGTTACTTATATTTATTTACTTCATACCTGCAGGCGCTACCACATGGTAGTCTCAGAAGAGAGCAGTGAGTAATCTGATGAGCTCCTCCCTTTTTGTTCCCTACTCAGAAAACAGACCTGAGCTCTCTGTGTTCTTCCTTTTCACCCCTCCTCCCATACATCATCATTATCATCATCGTTACTTTTTAGGGTCTCTGTGTATATTCCAGTCTAGTACATCCTCAAATTTATGATTCCCCTGCCTTAACCTCAAGTGACGTGTAACAGGTTTTCATCACTTTTTTCACCTTGAGTTCTCGTAAGTGGAATAGTTGAAAAGTTGTAGTGCTTTTTTTATAAGTCCTCCTTTACTTGGGGTGTTTAGGCCTCTACCTCCCTTCTGCCAACCCCCCAACCTTAAGTAGGAGAGAGAAAAGGTTAGTGGGGAGAGGGGCCCCAAACCCCTTTAATTCTAGCTATTTAGGGTCACGGTGTTCTTTTAGGGCTCTATTCCAATTTCTGTCAATAGCAGACACAGTCAGCAGGCTCCTCCACAACGCTGCGCCCCAAAGCGTTTCTCTCCGTCTGTCTGCTCCAAACCACCACACCATCTCTGGTCTCTTTAAACTGCTTCCTGCCACACGCCAACAGCCAAGCGCCACATCTTCTCTTTCTTGCCTCTCAAGTTTATATTCTCCTAGTCCTGGACCATGCCCCTCTCCATGCATGTGGAAGGCCTTTACCAGCTGGCAAAGATCACACCCCACACATGACAATTAATAGGTGTGACAAACTATAGCCCAACTAAAATCCCACACTTGAGATTAAAACAAAAGCATATTTACATAACACACAAAGAAACCAAAACTTCCATTTCAAAAAATAGTACCTGCACATTTTGTTTTTCTCTTACACATGAAATAGAATATTGTTTTATGCAACAGTGACTTCTTTCTCGATGTCATGTTTGTGTTACTGTCCCTTCTGTGGGTCAGTAGTCTCATTACTTTTGTGGTAGCTTTTTTAGCAAGTGGGGCTGGGTGGCTCTGCGGTAAGCAGTTATTCTGTGCATATCATGATGCTGAGCAGCGTTCTTAGCCAGTTATGATAGTCAAAGATGTTGTAGGTAATTCCAGATGAACAGTTAAAACAGATGAACGACAGTGAAAACAGAATTGTGTGTGGTGGCATGACTTCAAGGCTAGCCAGATGTACTTAGTGAATTCCAGCTCAGCTTGGGCTGTATAAGGAAACCTGTCTCAAAACAACAGCAAAAATACAGAAAAGTTTGACCACAATTAGGCTTTTTAAAAATTTTAATTGTTGAGCTAGGCATGGTGATACAAGCCTTTAAACTCAGCACTGAGGAATCAGAGGCATTTGGATTTCTGTGAGTTCAAGGCCAGCCTGGTCTACATAATGACTTTGAAAGCTTATAGAGTGAGATCCTGTCTTGGGCAGGGGGAGGGAAGGACTAGGAGTTGCATTTTTCAAGCTGTAGAGATGCCTGGTGGCTAGGAACATTTGTTGATTTTGCAAAGGACCTGGGTTTAGTTTCCAGCATGCCCATGGAGTTGTACTGCAGCAGCCCCAGTTCTGGCGGACCCAGTGCTCTCTTCTGAGCTCTGACATCACCTGGCACATGGGTGGTACATAGACAGGTGATATACCCATACACAGAAACAAAATACACTTTTGTTAGGTTTAAAAAGAACCCAAGGCTTTGTAGCACATGCCTTTAATCCCAATACTTGGGAGGCAGAGGTAGGTGAATCTCTTGGAGTTAGAGGCTAACCTGGTCTACATAATGCATTCCAGTACAGCCAGAGCTACACGGTGAGACACTTGTCTCAAAAAAACAGAAAAGGGCTGGACAGATGGCTCAGAGGTTAAGAGCACTGGCTGTTCTTCCAAAAGTCCTGAGTTCAATTCCCAGCAACCACATGATAGCTCATAGCCATCTATGATGAGATCTGGTGCCCTCTTCTGGTGTGTAGGCACACACACAGACAGAATACTGTATAAATAATAAACAAATCTTTAAAACAACAACAAACCAAGTTTTATTCCAAATTAACTTCTTGTGCATGGACAATTTTAAGTCTGTTGTGACAGACTTAAAATTGTGCTTGTCAGTGATGACGGCAAGTCTTCTGGTTACACACAAGTGTCTGTATTCTGAGGTGCTTGTCTCCTCTTGGTACAGATGCAGCGTGAGAGCCTGCTCAGGTCACATGGGTCTGGTTGGTTGGCCTGTAGCTCTTTTGCATTTCCTCTGATTTATCAAAATCTGCAACCTGCTGGGTTTCGTGAAAGTCATTACAACTGTTGTGGCTGTTCATCCCGGCAGGACTCCTGTCTACCTAAGTCTGGATTGCTACGAAGTTGGTCAGGTGACTACAGGGTTCTAAACTTCACTCAGTCAGCATTTTGAGTTTTAGAGTAACAGCTGTAGTTTTCCACATTTAGCTCTGTAATACTAATTCTCTTCTGATTGAATTTATGTAACTTGTTATAGAATTTGTTTAAAAAATGGTTTTAGCACTTGGATAAAAATTTTAAATGTAGGTTAGGTGTAGTGGCATAGGACTAATCTCACCACTCTGGAGGCAGAAGCAGGCAGATCTCTTGAGTTCAAGGGCAGCCTGATCTACATGGAAAGACCAAGTCTCAAAAATAATGGTAAATAAGTAAAAGCAGCTGGGGAGATGTGTCATTTTTAAGTGCCTACTCTGCAAACATGAGGACCTGAGTTCAGATTTCCCGAATCCACATAAAAAAACGTGTGTGTGTGTGTGTGTGTGTGTGTGTGTGTGTGTGTGTGTGTGTG